>NC_069502.1:460043043-460180543 GCF_027579735.1 Bombina bombina
CTTGATGCACACAAATTTGTTTGTATAAATGTTAGTCCACCATTATTTATACTTATTAAGGGTCCAAAAGTGGCCCTGTATACTCAAAGTTCATAAGTGACCCCTACTATATCCCCTATTAATACTCACTATTGTTAAAGGTCCAAGAGAGGCCATTTGTTTCTTTAAGGGGATTCTATGTTTATAAGCTTTGACATCCACAAGTAGGGGTTACCTTTGTTTATTGTACCGTTTTCGCATAAAATTAAAACTGAGGATATTATAGTTAATAAGTGCATATTTGATACCATATCTAGCCAATATACTGGGAAATGTAACCTATAACACACTATAAAGTATATCCTAATCCTTATACTTCTTCCTGATACTCTGTAATTTTATTGTACTTCTGGTAATGCAATAACAATGTATAGTGTTTGTGATATGTTGTATATGACATTGATCTGTTATGCTCTCTAGTTTTGGAAATTTGTAAGCTTTATCTTCAATAAAAAAAATTAAAATTAAAATAAAAAAATAGTAAAAAAAAAAAAAGAATTGGATTCTGACATATCTAGCATTATTCGCTTACTGCAATATGCTAATCATTTTATTTGTGATGCCATTTTTTATATTATCAAAATTGATGTTAGATCCATGTCTTTAGCTATATTAGCTAGATAAGCTTTGTGGCTTAAATCTTGGAATGCTGATATGACATCTAAATCGAGATTACTATCTCTTTCCAAGGTAATAATTTATTTGGTTCTCAGTTGGATTCTATTATTTCAACTGTCACTGGGGGAAAGGGATTCATCCTTTACTTGTGGGATATTCTCCTTCCTAACAGGAAGTGGCAAAGAGAGCACACAGCAGAGCTGTCCATATAGCTCCCCCTCTATCTCCACCCCCCAGTCATTCTCTTTGCCGGCTCTAAGCAATAGGGTCTCTCTCGGAAGGGTAAAGTGAATGTGGTGTTAGATTTGTAGTTTTTATTCTACAAGCAAAAGTTTATTTTTAAATGGTACCGGTTTGTACTATTTACACTCCAGCAGAAAAGGGATGAAGATTTCTGCAGAGAGGAAAATTATTTTAGCATGTTGTAACTAAAATCCACTGCTGGTCCCACACAGGACTGAGGAGTACAAGAAAACTTCAGTTGGGGGGAACGGTTTGCAGATTAGGCTGCAATAAGGTATGTCCAGTCATTTATTTCTAGACAAGACTGTGATAATGCTAGAAAAGGACTGATAAGATCCCCATGAGGGAAGGGTAAGCTTTATTCAGAGACTAAGTATGGAATTACAAGCTTACATTACAGGGCTAATTTATGCTGATTGACACTTTTTTTATGGGTTGACACTTTTTTATGGCAAACGGTTTTACTTATAAACATTGTTTTTGAGACACTTAGAAGGTCCTTTTGGGTTTCTTTCAGGGGTTGTTACCCACATGGCTAATAGTATAACTCCTAGGAGTGTTTCTTTAGGCCTCACAGCACCGGAGTAAGGTGGGAGGGGCCTTATTTTGCGCCTCAGATGCGCAGTTAGATGGACTAGATCTTCAGGCTGTGTTCACATGGTGGCTCCTGCTACAATTTGAGGACCCATAAGAAGCTTTTTCCCCATAAATCCGACTCCTAAAAGAAGGTAGGGCCACAGCAGAGCTGTGGCAAGGTGCTAAATTTGTTTTAACCGGTCTGTTAGCTTACGTCAACCATCAAGGGGGAACAAGGAGTCCCCTAGCAATGATGGAAGTAACCAAAATAATCAGGTGGGCGGAGGATCACTCTTGCCACCTCTCAGCAATTCACATCCCAGGAGTAGACAACTGGGAAGCGGATTTTCTAAGTCGTCAGACTTTTCATCCAGGGGAGTGGGAACTCCACCCGGAGGTATTTGCCCAGCTGATTCAGCGATGGGGCACTCCAGAATTAGATCTGATGGCGTCCCGTCAGAATGCCAAACTTCCTCTTTATGGGTCCAGGTCCCGGGATCCCCAGGCAGCGTTGATAGATGCTCTAGCAGCGCCTTGGTCCTTCAATCTGGCCTATGTGTTTCCACCGTTTCCTCTCCTTCCTCGTCTGGTTGCCAGAATCAAGCAGGAGAGGGCTTCGGTGATTCTAATAGCGCCTGCGTGGCCACGCAGGACCTGGTATGCAGACCTAGTGGACATGTCATCCGTTCCACCATGGACTCTGCCAATGAGGCAGGACCTTCTACTTCAAGATCCTTTCAAACATCCAAATCTAATTTCTCTGTGTCTGACTGCTTGGAGATTGAACGCCTAATTCTATCTAAGCGTTGTTTCTCTGAGTCGGTTATCGATACCCTGATTCAGGCCAGAAAGCCTGTCACCAGGAAAATCTACCATAAGATTTGGCGAAAATATCTTTGTTGGTGCGAATCCAATGGTTACTCATGGAGTAAGATTAGGATTTCCCAGGATATTGTCTTTTCTCCAAGAAGGATTGGAGAAAGGATTATCAGCTAGTTCCTTAAAAGGACAGATATCTGCTTTGTCTATTCTTTTACACAAACGTCTGGCAGAGGTACCAGACGTTCAAGCGTTTAGTCAGGCTTTAGTCAGAATCAAGCCTATTTATAGACCTGTGGCTCCGCCATGGAGTCTGAATATAGTTCTTTCAGTTCTGCAAGGGGTTCCGTTTGAACCTTTACATTCCATAGATATTAAACTTTTATCTTGGAAAGTTTTGTTTTTGGTAGCTAGCTCTTCTGCTCGAAGAGTTTCAGAGTTATCTGCTTTGCAGTGTGACTCACCTTACTTGGTGTTCCACGCAGATAAGGTAGTTTTGCGTACCAAACCCAGTTTTCTTCCTAAGGTTGTGTCTAATAAGAATATTAATCAGGAAATTGTTGTTCCTTCCCTGTGTCCTAATCCTTCTTTGAAGAAGGAACGTCTGTTACACAATCTTGATGTGGTTCGTGCTTTCTATTTACAAGCAACTAAGGATTTCAGACAAACAACTTCAATGTTTGTCATCTATTCTGGTAAAAGGAGAGGTCAGAAGGAGACTGCTACCTCTCTTTCCTTTTGGCTGAAAAGCATCATCCGTCTGGCCTATGAGACTGCTGGCCAGCAACCTCCTGAAACAATTACTGCTCATTCTACCAGAGCAGTGGCTTCCACATGGGCTTTTAAAAATGAGGCTTCTGTTGAACAGATTTGTAAGGCAGCGACTTGGTCTTCGCTGCATAACTTTTCTAAATTTTACAAATTCGATACTTTTGCTTCTTCGGAGGCTATTTTTGGGGGAGAGGTTTTACAAGCAGTGGTGCCTTCCGTTTAAGCTACCTGTCTTGTTCCCTCCCTTCATCCGTGTCCTAAAGCTTTGGTATTGGTATCCCACAAGTAAAGGATGAATCCGTGGACTGGATACACCAAGTAAGAGAAAACAGAATTTATGCTTACCTGATAAATTACTTTCTCTTGTGGTGTATCCAGTCCACGGCCCGCTCTGGCTATTAAGTCAGGTAGATCTTTTTGTTTAAACTACAGTCACCACTGCACCCTATGGTTTCTCCTTTTTCTTCCTAACCTCCGGTCGAATAACTGGGGGGTGGAGCTAGTGGGGGAGCTATATGGACAGCTCTGCTGTGTGCTCTCTTTGCCACTTCCTGTTAGGAAGGAGAATATCCCACAAGTAAAGGATGAATCCATGGACTGGATACACCACAAGAGAGTAATTTATCAGGTAAGCATAAATTGTTTTTTCTGCCTCAGGATAAAAAACCTAAGGGTAAATCTAAGGTTTCTAACCGTTTTCGTTCCTTTCGTCCAAATAAGGAACAAAAACTTAATCCTTCCCCCAAATAAATCCAAGCCATTTAAGAAACCAAAGTCAGCCCCTAAGTCCGCATGAAGGTGCGGCCCTCATTCCAGCTCAGCTGGTAGGGGGCAGATTAAGGTTTTTCAAGGATATTTGGATAAATTCTGTCCAAAATCAATGGATTCAGAGTATTGTCTCTCAAGGGTATCAAATAGGATTCAGAGTAAGATCTCCTGTGAGAAGAGTTTTTCTCACGTATCCCAGCAAATCCAGTAAAAGCTCAGGCTTTCCTGAAGTGTTTCATACCTGGAGTCTTCAGGGTTAATCATGCCAGTTCCTTTTCAGGAACAATGTTTGGGGTTTTATTCAAATCTATTCATTGTCCCAAAGACTGAACATTTATTCAGACCAGTTCTGGATCTAAAAATTTTGAATCGTTATGTAAGAGTACCAACTTTCAAGTTGGTGACTTTAAGGACTATTCTGCCTTTTGTTCAGCGAGGACATTATATGTCCACAATAGACTTGCAGGATGCATTCCTTCATATTCCGATTCATCCAGAACATTATCAGTTCTTGAGATTCTCTTTTCTAGACAAGCATTACCAATTTGTTGCTCTTCCATTTGGCCTAGCAACAGCTCCAATAATCTTTTCAAAGGTTCTAGGTGCCCTACTCTCTGTATTCAGAGAATAGGGTATTGCAGTGTTTCCTTATTTGGACGATATCTTGGTACTAGCTCAGTCTTTACGTTCTGCAGAATCTCATACAAATCAACTAGTGTTTCTTCGGAAACATGGTTGGAGGATCAATTTACCAAAAAGTTTCTTGATTCCTCAGACAAGGGTCACCTTTTTAGGCTTCCAGATAGATTCAGTGTCCATGACTCTGTCTCTAACAGACAAGAGACGTTTGAAATTGGTTGCAGCCTGCCGGCACCTTCAGTCTCAGTCATTCCCTTCAGTGGCTATGTGCATGGAAGTTTTAGGTCTCATGACTGCAGCATCGGACGCAATCCCCTTTGCTCGTTTTCACATGAGACCTCTACTGCTTTGTATGCTGAACCAATGGTGCAGGGATTATACAAAGATATCCCAATTAATATCCTTAAATCCCAATGTACGACACTCTGACGTGGTGGATAGATCACCATCTTTTAGTTCAAGGGGCTTCTTTTGTTCGGCAAATCTGGACTGTGATCACAACAGATGCGAGTCTTTCAGGTTGGGGAGCTGTTTGGGGATCTCTGACAGCACAAGGGGTTTGGAAATCTCAAGAGGCGAGATTACCAATAAATATTTTAGAACTGCGTGCAATTCTCAGAGCTCTTCAGTATTGGCCTCTGTTTGAGAGAGAACCGTTCATTTGTTTTCAGACAGACAACATCACAACAGTGGCATATGTCAATCATCGGGGTGGGACTCGCAGTCCCCAAGCTATGAAAGAAGTATCTTGGATATTTGCTTGGGCGTAATCCAGCTCCTGTCTAATCTCTGCGGTGCATATCCCAGGTGTAGACAATTGGGAGGCGGATTTTCTCAGCCATCAGACTTTACATCCAGGGGAGTAGTCTCTCCATCCAGATGTGTTTTCTCAGATTGTTCAGATATGGGGTCTTCCAGAGATAGATCTCATGGCCTCTCATCTCAACAAGAAACTTCCCAGATACCTGTCCAGGTCCAGGGATGTTAAGGCGGAAGCAGTGGATGCGCTGACACTTCCTTGGTGTTATCATCCTGCTTACATTTTCCCGCCTCTAGTTCTCCTTCCAAGAGTGATCTCCAAAATCATCATGGAACAATCATTTGTGTTGCTGGTGGCTCCAGCATGGCCACACAGGTTTTGGTATGCGTATCTGGTTCGGATATCCAGTTGCCAGCCTTGGCCACTTCCGTTAAGGCCAGACCTACTGACTCAAGGTCCGTTTTTCCATCAGGATCTCAAATCATTAAATTTGAAGGTATGGAAATTGAACGCTTAGTACTAAGTCATAGAGGTTTCGCTGACTCAGTGTTTAATACTATGTTACAAGCTCATAAATCTGTCTCTAGAAAGATTTATTATAGAGTTTGGAAGACTTACATTTCATGGTGTTCTTCTCATAAATTCTCTTGGCATTCTTTTAGAATTCCTAGAATTTTACAGTTTCTTCAGGATGGTTTGGATAAGGGTTTGTCTGCAAGTTTCTTGAAGGGACAAATCTCTGCTCTTTCTGTTTTATTTCACAGAAAGATTGCTATACTTCCTGATATTTACTGTTTTGTACTGGCTTTAGTTCGTATTAAGCCTGTCATTAAATCAATTTCTCTTCCTTGGAGTCTTAATTTGGTTCTGAAGGCTTTTCAGGCTCCTCCATTTGAGCCTATGCATTCTTTGGACATTAAACTACTTTCTTGGAAAGTGTTGTTCCTTTTGGCCATCTCTTCTGCTAGAAGAGTTTCTGAGCTATCTGCTCTTTCTTGTGAGTCTCCTTTTCTGATTTTTCATCAGGATAAGGCAGTTTTGCGGACTTCTTTTAAATTTTTACCTAAGGTTGTGAATTCTAACAACATTAATAGAGAAATTGTTGTCCCTTCCTTGTGTCCTAATCCTAAGAATTCTTTGGAAAGATCCTTACATTCTTTGGATGTAAGAGCGTTGAAATATTATGTGGAAGCTACTAAAGATTTCAGGAAGACTTCGTCTATTTGTTTTATTTTCTGGTCCTAGGAAAGGTCAGAAGGCTTCTGCTTTTTCTTTGGCTTCTTGGTTGAAACTTTTGATTCATTAAGCTTATTTGGAGTCGGGTCAGGTCCCGCCTCAGAGAATTACAGCTCATTCTACTAGATCAGTCTCCACTTCGTGGGCCTTTAAGAATGAAGCTTCAGTCTATCAGATTTGCAAAGCGGCAACCTGGTCCTCTTTGCATACATTTACTAAATTCTACCGTTTTGATGTATTTGCTTCTTCAGAAGCAGTTTTTGGTAGAAAAGTTCTTCAGGCAGCTGTTTCAGTTTGATTCTTCTGCTTTTGATTTAAGTTTTTTTCTTTCATTTATGAGAATAAAATTATTTTTTTGGGTTGTTGTTTAGTTTTTTTTTCAGCGGAAAATGGCTGTTTTTATTTTTATCCCTCCCTCTCTAGTAACTCTTGAGTGGAGTTCCACATCTTGGGTATTGCTATCCCTTACGTCACTAGCTCATGGACTCTTGCCAATTACATGAAAGAAAACATAATTTATGTAAGAACTTACCTGATAAATTAATTTCTTTCATATTGGAAAGAGTCCATGGGGCCCACCCTTTTTATGGTGGTTATGATTTTTTTATATAAAGCACAATTATTTCCAAATTTCTTTTGTTGATGCTTTCTACTCATTTCTTTATCACCCCACTGCTTGGCTATTCGTTAAACTGAATTGTGGGTGTGGTGAGGGGTGTATTTATAGGCATTTTGAGGTTTGGGAAACTTTGCCCCTCCTGGTAGGATTGTATATCCCATACGTCACTAGCTCATGGACTCTTGCCAATATGAAAGAAATGAATTTATCAAGTTCTTACATAAATTGTTTTTTCATTTCTCTTCCGCTGAATGACTGGGGGTTATGGGTAAGGGAAGTGACATATATAGCAGCTTTGCTGTGGTGCTCTTTGCCGCCTCCTGCTGGCCGGGAGTGATATTCCCACTAGTAATTAATGATGCAGTGGATTTACCATATCTGGAAATAAAGACATTTATCAGGTAAGTATAAATTATGTTTATTTTTTTTTTATTTTTTTATGATTTATTTATTTTTAATCTATAATTCTTTCCATCCTAGGTTCCATTTGCGCCGTCCGGTCTAAAGGTTCGATACTTAAAGGTTTTTGAGCCCAAACTGAACTACAGTGACCATGATGTGATTAAATGGGTTCGCTATATTGGACGAAGTGGAATCTATGAAACACGGTGTTGAAGAATTGGATCTCTGAGAGTGAAAGGAAAAGCCTTCATCATTAACTCTCCATCTTCTCTTACTTGTTAAATGGTGTTAGCCCGATGACTTCAGAAAATGGAAGGGTTTGTCTCCTGACTAGGGTGGAAGGTGATGCTCCATTTTTCTGCTTGACCATTAGTCACTTTTCTTAGAACTCATTCAGTGCTGAAGCTTGGATAACACAATTTCAGCTCTGAATGCATTAACCATGCATACAGGAGCCTAGGTGGGATTTCCTCTGCACCCTGTGGTCCCTATCTTATTGTGCTGTGGTTTTGATTCCTCACCAACACCATTCTACATATTCTTTTAACCCATTCGGTTTTCGAAATATTGCTGGCAGATGGTATTCCTGTGTAGTGCTCTCTACACGCTCCTTATCCTGGCCCTCCTTTATACAACATTGTGATAATTAGTACTCCTTTTGCAACTAAATGTTGGGATGCAATCACATACCAGCAAAATATCTGAGTGGGGAAAACCATGGTGCCGGCAGCAGGTTTTGCGGGGTGGAGTTGTGTCCTGGAGTGATGCACCTTTTTTTTTTTTTTTTTTTTTTTATTGCAGTAGAAGTAAATGTACTTTGTTGGAAAGCTCAATTAAATTCCCATTTGATCATCCTATAACAAACTACCACTGCTGCTTTTCCATTACTTAAGAAATGTAATACTACATAACACACGTCCCTATTTTTTCCAAAACTTTTTTTGTAATATTTTAAACCTATTCACTGTTGGGGAGTGTAAATATTTAACCACATCACTAGCAAAGTCCAAACACTAGTGCTACAATTAATTGGACGGGCACCCACACCTGCTTGTGTGACCTGTGTGGTCCTGTGACTTCTCACTAATATCCATGTGCTCCTTGTGCTGTGATTGCTGTTTTTCTTTGTGATGGTCATTATACACCTAATAAACAGTGTAGAATTAAATCCTATTGCGTCTGTGCTATGTTTAGACCCAGGTATCTATATTCTGTCCTATACTCTAGTAAATAATTTGCATTTTCTGTCTTATGAGAAATATCCTAGCTATGCAAATAAAGTTATAAAATAAACAAGCAAAATGTGCATTTTTATTTATTTTAAATAGAGAATCTGTTTAAGGGACAGCAAAGATTAAAATTTAAACTTTAATGCAGGGATGGGGGAACTTGGCCCTCCAGATGTTTCAGAACTACATTTTCCATTATGCTCAACTGGACTTGAGTGCCTAAGCATCATGGGTAATGTAGTTCTGAAACATCAGGAGGGCCAAGGTTCCCCATCCATGCCAATTAAACTAGTTTACTTTCTTGTTCTCGTATCTTTTTTATATAAAAGCATACCTAGGTCGGCTCAGGAGCAGCAATGCACTATGGGAGCTAGCCACTGAATGGTGGCTCTTGTTATTGGCTTATTCAATGTGTTCAGGTAGCACTAGGTAGTGCTTTGTTTCTTCACCAAAGGGATAGAGAATAAAGCAAATTTGATAATATAAGGGAATTTAAAGTTGTTTAAAATTGTATGCTTCTGGATCACAAAAAGGAAAAATTTGAGCTCTGTGTTCTTTTTACATCTGAATTAAAAATAATTAATTCAGCATTCCAGTCTTTATCCTTATTGGAACATTTGTGAGTCTTCTGAGCTGTGTGAGTCCTAAAGAGCAGCTATGCACACACACGTACTTTAAAAAAAAAAAAAAAAAAAAAGTGGTTTGCTTTGAAATTTATATTGATGACAAAAAAAAATTTAACATGTTTTTTAGAAAAAATGCACTTTAATATGCATGAGTTATGTTTAATTTTCTTTCTTTTTTATTATTATTATTATAAAGAACATAACAAGAAAACATGTTAACAGAATAGTGATCAAAAATGTTCACATAAAAATACAGGAGTACTTGTTTCATGGGTTAATGTCAATCTGTTAAATTCTCCAGGTGAACTTTGAATTAGCAAAGATGAGTGTACCAGTCTTGAAGAGAGATAAGAAATTAGAGGGGAAAGAGATGGAGAAAGGGGTAAGAATGTGTTTGGGAGGAGGGGGCCACGGACCATGTGAATCCAGCAAGACTGTCTATTATATTGTTTGTCTAATAAAACCTTATTGACATTAGGCGAGGGATGAACATAGTGCCTGGTGATTACGAGAGTGAATGATCTTCCCAGAGGAATTGAATTTCCATAAAAGGAGTTTTTTTATTATATTTGAAGTGGCCATATTCTTCTAAAGATAGCAGTTCCATTACTTTGTTTCCACGTCTATTCTGAATGTGTTAATGCTGTCTTCCAGTGACGTGCAATAAATGATTTGGCTGTATATATTTTGATATGCAATAGAATTAATCTAAGTTTACAGGGGATTTTTGGTAGATCATTTAATAGTCATCCTAGAAGTTAAGAAGTCCTTATTGAGTATTGATTTGAAGTTAGTTTCTACAGTTTGCCATAGTGGTTCTATCTTATGATAGTGCCATCACATGTGAGGCAAGCTGCCAATCTCCCCACAGCCTCTCCAACATCCATTAGAGGTCCCCGGGTAGATGCTATTTAGACTAGTCGAAGTCTGATGTCAATGGAGGAGTACTTTTTATAGTTCAGCTCCACACAAATCCTAGAGCTTGAGGACCTGCAGGTTTTTTGAATATTTTGTCTGAAACTTTATTAACCGTTGTATTGCTAGGTCTCTGTCATCTAATGGCATAGTCAGGAAGGGAAATATTTCCTGATTGTATAAGTTTTCTGGACAAGGAGAGGGTATTTTTAACTGCTATTTGTTTGAAACATGACGATTCAATTGTGGTCAGATCAGAGAAGATCTGATTTGTACGTGGTGATAAATTGTGATATCCGGGCGTATTAAATAAAGTTAATAAAATCACCCAGCTTTGGTTGTGCAATTGCTCTTTCAATTAGCTTGCCTTCAATAAAATTAACTAAAGGAGTAGTATGGTCCCACTCTTGCTTTCGCCTATATCCCTTATCTAATCCCCCAACCATTTCTGAATTAAAGGGCCATTATACACTCATTTTTTTTCTTTGCATAAATGTTTTGTAGATGATCTATTTATAAAGCCCATCAAGTTTTTTGTTTTTTTTTAAATGTATAATTTTGCTTTTTTTTAAATAACATTGCTCTGATTTTCAGACTCCTAACCAAGCCCCAAAGTTTTATATGAATACTGTCAGCTACCTTCTCCAGCTTGCTCCTGTTTGTGTAAAGGGTCTTTTCATATGCAAAAGAAGGGGGAGGGGGAGTGTCTTGTTTCTCACTTGCAGTGGGCTTTCCAACTGCCTTTTCAACAGAGCTAAACTGAAAGCTTCTAAGTAAGTTTTTAAACCGTTTTATACTGGATTTTATATCAGTATCTGTGCATCTTATTCTTTATAGTAGTGTCTATTACATGCAGTTATATGAAAATGAGTGTATACTGTCCCTTTAAGTGGAACAGGAAACTGGTGTGGATGAAAGATATGTTACACCCTGATTTTACGATCAGATCCCATAAATGGAAGAGGTGTCTATGAATTTCTCAGTGATAGAATTGGGTGGTCTTAAAGGGTCAGCAAATTTAAGATTCTCAAAATGTCAGTCTGTTTGTTTCTATGTTAAAGGGACAGTCAAGTCCAAAATAAACTTGTATGATTCAAATCGGGCATGTAATTGTAAACAACTTTCCAATTTAATTACCAATTTTGCTTTGTTCTCTTGGTATTCTTAGTTGAAAGCTAAACCTATGCTAATTTTTTAGACCTTGAAGGCCGCCTCTAATCTGAATGCAATTTGACAGTTTTTCACTTCTAGAGGGCGTTGGTTCATGTGTGTCATATAGATAACATTGAGCTCACGCATGTGAAGTTACCTAGGAGTCAGCACGGATTGGCTAAAATGCAAGTCTGTCAAAAGAACTACAATAAGGGGGCAGTTTGCAGAGGTATAGATACAAGGTAATTAGAGGTAAAACGTGGATTATAACTGTATTGGTTATGCAAAACTGGGGTATCGGTAATAAAGGGATTTTCTCTTGTTAACTGTATTCAGTCCACAGGTCATCCATTACTTATGGGATATATTCCCTTCCCAACAGGAAGTTGCAAGAGGATCACCCAAAGCAGAGCTGCTATATAGCTCCTCCCCTCACATGTCATATCCAGTCATTCTCTTGCAACCCTCAACATAGTAGGAGGTCGTGAGAGGAGTGTGGTGTTTTATACTTAATTATTTCTTCAATCAAAAGTTTATTTTTAAATGGCACCGGAGTGTGCTGTTTTTCTCAGGCAGTATTTGGAAGTAGAATCTGCCTGCGTTTTCTATGATCTTAGCAGAAGTAACTAAGATCCACTGGCTGTTCTCGCAAATTCTGAGGAGTGAGGTAACTTCAGAAAGGGAATAGCGTGCGGGGTCTCCTGCAAATGAGGTATGTGCAGTAAAATATTTTTCTAAGGATTGGAATTGACTAAGAAAATACTGTTTATACCGAAGTAATGTAAGTACAGCCTTAAATGCAGTGGTAGCGACTGGTATCAGGCTGATTAAATGTATGTGCAGTAATGTAATTTTCTAAGGAATGGAATTTGACTAAGAAAATGCTGCTAATACTGAAAGTAATGTAATGAGCCTTAACTGCAGAAGCGACTGGTAGCAGGCTTATAAATAACAATACATACTCTTTAAAAAAAGGGATTTTGAAAACGTTTACTGGCATGTTTAATCGTTTTTGTGAGGTACATTGGTGATAAAACTTATAGGGGCATGAATTTTTCCACATGGCTGACTTATATTTCTGCATAGAAACAGTTAACTGAGGTTTCCCACTGCTGTAATAATGAGTGGGAGGGGCCTATTTCAGCGCTTTTTTGCGCAGTAAAAATTCAGTCAGTCTTCCTGCTTCTTCCTGCATGACCCAGGACGTCTCTAGAGAGCTCAGAGGTTTTCAAAAGTCTTTTTGAGGGAGGTAATCAGTCACAGCAGACCTGTGACAGTGTGTTTTGACTGTGTTAAAAAACGTTTATTTGCACATTGACTATCCGTTTTTGGGTATTAAGGGGTTAATCATCCATTTGCTAGTGGGTGCAATGCTCTGCTAAACTAATATATTTACTGTGAATATTTGGTTGCTGTAACAGATTTAGTTCCCTAGCGATGTTAGAAGTCTCAAAGATAATTCGCTGGGCAGAGTCTCACTCTTGCCACCTGTCAGCGATCCACATCCCAGGTGTGGAGAACTGGGAGGCGGACTTTCTAAGTCGCCAGACCTTTCATCCGGGGCAGTGGGAACTTCATCCGGAGGTGTTCGCTCAACTGATTCGTCGTTGGGGCAAACCGGAACTGGATCTCATGGCGTCTCGCCAGAACGCCAAGCTTCCTTGTTACGGATCCAGGTCCAGAGACCCGGGAGCGGCGCTGATAGATGCTCTAGCAGCCCCTTGGGTCTTCAACATGGCTTATGTGTTTCCACCATTTCCGCTGCTGCCTCGACTGATCGCCAAGATCAAACAGGAGAGTGCATCAGTGATTCTGATAGCGCCTGCGTGGCCACGCAGGACCTGTTATGCAGACCTAGTGGGCATGTCGTCCTGTCCACCATGGTCTCTACCTCTGAGGCAGGACCTTCTAATACAAGGCCCTTTCAACCATCCAAATCTAATTTCTCTGAGGCTGACTGCATGGAGATTGAACGCTTGATCTTATCCAAGCGTGGCTTCTCAGAGTCAGTTATTGATACTTTAATACAGGCTCGGAAGCCTGTTACCAGAAAAATCTATCATAAGATATGGCGTAAATACTTATATTGGTGCGAATCCAAGAGTTACTCATGGAGTAAGGTTAGGATTCCTAGGATATTGTCCTTTCTACAAGAGGGTTTGGAAAAGGGCTTATCTGCTAGTTCGTTGAAGGGACAGATTTCTGCTCTGTCTATTCTTTTGCACAAGCGTCTGGCAGAAGTTCCAGACGTCCAGGCTTTTTGTCAGGCTTTGGCTAGGATTAAGCCTGTGTTTAAATCTGTTGCTCCTCCGTGGAGCTTAAACTTGGTTCTTAAAGTTCTTCAGGGTGTTCCGTTTGAACCCCTTCATTCCATTGATATTAAGCTTTTATCTTGGAAAGTTCTGTTTTTGATGGCTATTTCCTCGGCTCGAAGAGTCTCTGAGTTATCTGCTTTACATTGTGATTCTCCTTATCTGGTTTTCCATTCAGACAAGGTAGTTCTGCGTACTAAACCTGGGTTTTTACCTAAGGTAGTTTCTAACAGGAATATCAATCAAGAGATTGTTGTCCCATCGTGCCCTAATCCTTCTTCAAAGAAGGAACGTCTTTTGCATAATCTGGACGTAATCCGTGCCCTGAAATTCTATTTACAGGCAACTAAAGATTTTCGTCAAACTTCTTCCCTGTTTGTCGTTTATTCTGGACAGAGGAGAGGTCAAAAAGCTTTGGCAACCTCTCTCTTTTTGGCTTCGTAGTATAATACGTTTAGCCTATGAGACTGCTGGACAGCAGCCCCCTGAAAGAATTACAGCTCATTCTACTAGAGCTGTGGCTTCCACCTGGGCCTTTAAGAATGAGGCCTCTGTTGAACAGATTTGCAAGGCTGCGACTTGCTCTTCGCTTCACACTTTTTCGAAATTTTACAAATTTGACACTTTTGCTTCTTCGGAGGCTGTTTTTGGGAGAAAGGTTCTACAGGCAGTGGTTCCTTCCGTTTAAGTTCCTGCCTTGTCCCTCCCTTCATCCGTGTACTTAGCTTTGGTATTGGTATCCCATAAGTAATGGATGACCCGTGGACTGAATACACTTAACAAGAGAAAACATAATTTATGCTTACCTGATAAATTTTATTTCTCTTGTAGTGTATTCAGTCCACGGCCTGCCCTGTCTTTTTAAGGCAGATCTAAATTTTAATTAAAACAGTCAGTCACCACTGCATCCTATGGTTTCTCCTTTCTTGTCTTGTTTCGGTCGAATGACTGGATATGACATGTGAGGGGAGGAGCTATATAGCAGCTCTGCTTTGGGTGATCCTCTTGCAACTTCCTGTTGGGAAGGGAATATATCCCATAAGTAATGGATGACCCGTGGACTGAATACACTACAAGAGAAATAAATTTATCAGGTAAGCATAAATTATGTTATCTCTCTTTTTAAACGATAATTCTGGTGTTCACTGTCCCTTTAACATTACAACCTTTTATTTTTAAATGTTTAGCTATAATAATGCTTACTTTTAATTATAGAACAGTTAGTGCACGGTAGTTCACCAACCCTTCCATGACAAATCTTACATGGGAGGTATAGAGCTCACATGAAATTATGCCACACCTACATTTCCTCCCACTGAAGCCCAATTGCTTCACATGAGTTGCGGGGAGAGTGTAGGAAGTTGCGCATGTGCAAACCTGTAACCCCACGAAACCAGGCATTTGTGATGTTATCAAGCACGCGTTCACAAGAGTAATCCATAGCGCAACATTTGTTAGCAATAGGTGGATGGCTAATACTTTGAAAGAAAGAAAAATGCAGTGGGGTAGTAGGTGACAAGGTAATATCCCACAGGGCTAACATTTGAGATAAAAATATCAATTATAAATTACATATTTATGACAAATGATGGATGAAAGTTTTATATTGATTACATCTTGTAAATGCAAAATTGAAGTGATTTCTGAGTTTACTGTCCCTTTTAATTGTTTTGGTACCCAGCAGAGAGCCCTGAACCTGGGAGCCCTCAATTTGTTAGTCTAATGAAACCCAAGCTTTTCTATCTACGGATAGATGCTGATCTAACACTCTGCAAGGCAACTGCTATATAATAGTCCAACGTTCAGTAAGCCCAATCCACCCGAGTCAGTGGGTTTGTAAAGTGCATTTCTGTTTATGCAAGGTTTACTTTGTTCTCCTACACATTATTAAATTGCCTTGTGAGAAGGAAAGACCCAGCTGTATGTGCCAAAATTGCTAAAATGGTTGAAAGAATAAAAAAAGAGAAAAGAAAAAATTAGAATAAGTTCGTAAAGTATATATGTATGAAACAGTCCCAAATAAGGGTAGGTGCTGCTTCCTCTTCACTGTAAGAACCCAAGCTGGGAACTAAGTTTATCTGTGAAGTAGGGAAAGAAAGAGGGCGCTCCAATGGTGAAATACATTGATATAATATAGCAATCCACAAAATCCCCAATGGAGAAGCGTGCAATTGGTGCATGATGAAACAAAGCTGTCCAGCTTGCTCACACTCAGGCCTCCAGCAGACTTATGCCACACCGAGTGTATCGGTAAATCACAAGCCTCCAACTTGATGTGCATGGTAAGAATCTATTATAAGGGGACTATTCGCAGAGACAACTGTCAGGTCTCAAGAACGTGATAAGCGAATAGTAGAATTGTTAACCCCAAATATAGTTTCAATTTTCTAAGTAAAAACAATGCATTTTAATATACGCTGAGCAATAAAAACAAAGTATCAACACGTTTCTCCATCCAAAGACTTTCATCAGGTGATAAAATTTGTAGTAGCAACACTTACTTTAAAGGATACAACATTAAACAAACATTTCATTCAGCTGCGTGTTTCTATAACCACCGGGCCATGACTGGGTAAGCATTATTAAGTAAAAATGTTACAATTTGCTTACTACAAGTGACACATTAAAGATAATATGGAGTGCTACATTTGTACTTTTCCCTCCCAGCCTGCAGCTGAATAAGTCTATGTATTGTTGTCATTCTACAAGCACCCATCACCACTACAGAGTATACATAAGCGGGAATTCTCTTATAATTAATAGTAGTGCCATTAGCATTTTCAAACTAAAACTGTATGTGTTTTATTCTAAATTTCCCCAATAGAACACACTACCATTTCATTTGCAAAGTGTTTAACAATCACTAACTGTGACTACACAAGATCAAGATTTGGTTGCTAGACAACAAAAATGATTAAAAGATCTAAATGCAGTATTTAATGTAACTAATGAAGTGGACAATTAAACTCCAAATATGAAGCATATGTTAAAAGAACTGCATAAATCATGGTTTAAACAGTCCAAAGCATGGTGGGACCATCATTTCTTTGAACTTTATATCAATCACAAACTGATTCCACGTGGATTACGAGTCCAACTCTTCCCTACCTTTCAGTTTAAAGATAGTGCCCTAACTACAGAATGGGAAGAGGCACGGAGTGCTCACATAAACTGATGTCGATTCTGGTTAAACATGACAAATCAGAAGTTAATATTCCAAGCAGAAATTGATTACTATAAGTCTAAATTAACTCAATTTGAATCCCTAGAGAATTTCCAACGAATTTATCAACAATTCCAAATTGGAAGATGAAATCACCAAGACTAAAGGTCAAATTAAACAGAGATAAAACTGATTTTTTTTTTAATAACAAAGTATATAGATGGAGAAGGAAGGGCTTCTTTAGGAACCCTAAAACCACCAATACTGTTATTTTAACAGATGGGGAAGGAGGAGATATATGGTGACCCCTGAAAATAATACAACTGGTGGTTTTAGGGTTCCTAAAGGGCTTCTTTAGGAACCCTAAAACCACCAATACTGTTATTTTAACAGATGGGGAAGGAGGAGATATATGATGACCCCTGAAAATAATACAACTGCCTCAACCGCCAATAATTACATTCCAGCCAAGACACACAAAAGTTTTTTAGGTCCAAGTTCAGGATCAGAGAGAGACACCAGGCGGGGCAGAGGCAGCTCCAATAAGAAAAAGGAAACCTTAAGAACAAGAGGGGCCAAACAAAGGAAACTGACAGTGAGTCCCTTCTCCCAAATCAGACTGACAAACTAACTTATCAGTCAAATCAAATCATGCTTTATCTGCACAACATCTATCCGTTTTAACCAAAGGGCTATCATTTTGTCCAAAAAACAAACTTGATCAATTTCAACTAACCAAGGATATCCATCTTTTTGTACGAAAACTCATGTTAAAGAAGATTTATTCGTTCAAAGATAATCCTGAAAACATACAATGGTCTAAGGAAGAATGAGAGACCATAAATGATTTGGAAGAATTATTAAAAGAGTGATGTACAATCAACTATAAATTAGCGTGACCTGATAAAAAAAAAAAATCACAGTATATACCAAATATAACACAATTTCATAACATAAACATTCAATCAAATAGTATGTAATGAGATTAATTCATTAACCATCCAAAACTCAACCAATAACATCTCATGATGAACAAAAAGCATTTATGGAAATAAAAAGTTGGGAAGATGTAGTGATTAAAGGATCTGATAAAGGTGGCAACATTGTGATCTGGCCCACTGAGAAATATATCCATGAGTCCTATAAGCAACTAAATAACAGACTTTTATAAAAAAAAACTTTTATATTCAATCCATCGGTCTCTTATATAAAAACTTAAAATAATATTATTCACAAGGCCAAAGAGGAAAATATCATTAAAAACAAAGAATTAGCGTTTCTAAAAACACGCAATCCCAATACTTCTACACTACATCTTATCCCAAAAATATATCCAATCTACCAGGCCGGCCCATTGTCTTTTAGGCAATGGATGTTTAACAGAAAAGGCCAGTCGATATATGTCGACAAAAGACTTAGAAGTTTTGTGGAAGAATTAGCCTCATATGTGAGGGATACAACTGAAGTGCTAGAACAATTAGATGGTATTCAACTTAAATCTGAAACTTGGCTGGTCACAGCAGACATTGAATCATTATATACCAGTATTAACGACTCTTCTGGTATAGAAGTTGTAAAATATTTTCTTGACCAGGATCCAACAGAATCTAAAGAACAGAACAAATTTATTTTGGAATTATTACAATTTATATTAAATCATAACTTTTTTGTGTTCAATGACCAACATTACCTGCAGATCAGAGGCACAGCTATGGGCACTGCATGTGCCCCCACATACGCCAACCTATTTTTAGGTTGGTGGGAAAAAGAAATGGTATTCACTGACAGTAATGCACAATTCGTGGATAAAATCCCATTATGGATTTGTTATATTGACTATATCCTGTTCATTTGGGAAGGATCAAAAAACAGAATTGGATTCATTTTTAATACATCTTAACCAGAATGACATCAATATAAAGTTAACATATGAATGCAGACTATCAGAGATCAATTTTTTGGATTTTAAGATTACAAGAATGATGGATACCTGGAAACAGATTTATACTGCAAAAAACTGCTACCAATTCTATTCTGCACCATCAAAGTGCTCATGCACCAAGCACTTTAAGATCCTTACCTATTGACAAATTCCTTAGAACACGCAGAAATTGTTTGACTATGAAAATTTTCAAAACCAGAGCCTCAGAATTGGAAAAGAGATTGAAAGCAATCAGCTACAGTAACAGGAGTTTGAAAAAAGCTAAATACAGAGCCTTACACACTCAAGAATTGAACTATTACATCCCAAATTCAAAAATCTAGATGAGCAAATAAGACTCATTCCACACATAATTCACAAATGAATGATGTAACTAACATAATACAAAGGTCGTGAAAGATACTAAAAAAAATTCCGGATTTAAATAGAATCCTTGGGGAGAAGGTATCTGTCTGCTACAAGAGATCTAGGAATCTCAAAGGCAGATTAATTCAAAGTCACTTTGTGAACAAAAAACAGAATGCATACTGTCAATACATTACCCAAACCGACCAAATTCAGGATAGGTTTGGAAGAATACACACAATTGAACATCATATAACATGTAATACCTGTGGAGTAATATATGCAGTTAAATGCAAATGTGACTTGTACTATATTGGAATGACTACACGTCCCATGAAAAAAAAACTAGGTGAACTCATGAGTAACATAAGAAACGCTGAAAAGATTTACAAAAAGGAAAGATCACACAAGTGGCCAACACTTTCTTCAGAAACACAAAGAAAGTCCCAAGGAGATATCATGCTTTGGATTGGAAAATATATCACTCGGTATTAGGGGAGGTGATTTGGAAATGCATTATTGCAAGCAGAATGCAAATGGATCTATCTGTTGGACAGTCAATCCCAAGGGATTAAATGAAAACAACAATTTCTATGTATTCTTAGCTAAAAATAAAATGTAATCATTGATTAGCTAAATAGAAGAGATTCTCAGTGATTTCAACTTATCACACTAATATTAGACTTTGGGGAATATTTGTGAGAAAGATCAAAGTATTTTTAACTAAATAGCTGGTATGATCAGTGACTTTAACCCATTACACCAATAGGATTCTTGATCCTCATCACTAATTTTTCCCATATGAAGCAATTCTATCACAAAATATATTATCGCTACATAACAGCTCACACTGTAATTACAAGGTGTGTATATATATATATATATATATATATATATATATATATATTTAGAAAAAGAGTAAATTTCTGCGCTTAGGAATATGTAGCTGGACCTTTAGTATTGTACCAGGATACCAGTATATACTATGTGGAGATGTGTTCTGAATGTTATATCGTTATATAAACCTATATCTATATTCACACAATATGCAATTGAAATAAAGTAAATCTAGTTGTAGTATAATCACAGATGATCTAAAAATCTATGTGGAGAAGCGCACAAGAAAGGCACCCCTAGTGAAGAAGTCTGTTTTGTACAGATACAATAAGCAATGCAAATAAAATCAAACCACTCACGTGATTAAACCTCAATTCCTATGAGGTATCAATAAGACATTGGTTATAGCTGATCACTCCTTTTGCTCTCCTTCTCTGAATCCCACCGACTTCCCTTTGCTCCTTGGCTGTAGTACAACAGTCTCTGTGTCTCCAGACAAAATTGTGGAACTCAATCCACTATGGAACCCAGGGGCAGGTAGGGAGAAATGGGGCAGTACAACCAGGTGTATAAAAACTAGATATTTATTGGACAATGTATATACACGTATGAACCATAGTATAAAATAACATAACATAAAAAGCCACCAGTGGTATTAGTAGCTGTAAAAAGCAGCACTGACGGTTAGAACAAATGTCTAATTGTAAGACCCGTTTCCTTCCGTTATTTAGCTGCTGTGTGTATAAAAGAACTAGCCCTCTCCAGATCCAATACCAGCTGACACACGATCACACAACCAGGTGTGTGATACGGTGTGCTGTGTTGTATCAGCATTTCGCAACTCGATTGGTTGCTTCGTCAGAGGTAGGGGCCGCCCCCCTCCCATTCTGTCTTATAAAGCGTAATAGGGCTCAATTAGTTCATAACGGTGTTTCGTTATCGCCATATTGGTTATTGGCAACCCGCCTATGTGTTACATAATTTGATATGCTTAATGATTAATTGAATGCATAGCTTGCAAGTATGTACAATATGAACCTTCCATAGAATTGATGCAGTTAATAAACATTAATAAAAAACCAAGTTAATCAAAAACTGAGTTGATAAAAACCTTTGCATAGATTGTCATCCTGTGATAATGCAATGTTAGTGTACAACTTTGACATAAACAGCCAGCCTGTTTTACTATCATTTAACACATAGTTATTTGTTTATACTACCATTCGTACTGGTCCAGCTTTATCAATCTGCATATAATATTACGATCTATATGCCTGAAAGGTCCCTAATTCCTGTATGTATCACAGTGTCCTATTCCTGCATTATATTAGGGGGAGGTAAAAAGTGAGTACCTCCCCCTAATTTAAAATGTTGTTGTATTTGCCAGGAATCAACTTCACCCAGCAGTGATTTAAACTTTCTCCCAGCTGATGAGTAGCAACAACTACGAAACAGTCTGTCCTGGGATAGTTTTAAATCACTGCTTTAACCCTAGCTAAGTCTATAAGCTGTGTGAACAGCGATACTTGGCGTTAAGGGAATCTGCTGAAAAGCAGGCTGAAGTAAAAAGGTGTGTCATTGTGAACCTAATTTGCATCTCTTACCCAGAATCCGTTGCTGCATTGTAAATAATGTATTCCAGAGGTTTTATGTGGGAAAAACAAGCCTTCTGGCTTGTCTAGATCTGTTAATGAGCTTCACAATGAGTTATTTTCTCTGCATTATATTACAAATATATACAGATAATGTGTTCCTTATTTCTTTATAACATGTACACAATACTAAATAAGTATCTGTTTATCTGGATGTTAATATTCAGGTCTTCCTTGAATTTTAACTCTTTCAGGAATGGAATGAATATATTTTCTCCTCAAGTAATGTTGGTTTGAATTTTAATTTTGAAAACTAGTGAAAGTGAATCACTAGTGTTAGTACATCTATTAACCCCTTAGTGACCAGAGCACTTTTCCATTTTCTGTCCGTTTGGGACCAAGGCTATTTTTACATTTTTGCGGTGTTTGTGTTTAGCTGTAATTTTCCTCTTGCTCATTTACTGTACCCACACATATTATATACCGTTTTTCTCGCCATTAAATGGACTTTCTAAAGATACCATTATTTTCATCATATCTTATAATTTACTATAAAAAAAATTATAAAATATGAGGAAAAAATGGAAAAAAACACACTTTTTCTAACTTTGACCCCAAAAATCTGTTACACATCTACGACCACCAAAAAACACCCATGCTAAATAGTTTCTAAATTTTGTCCTGAGTTTAGAAATACCCAATGTTTACATGTTCTTTGCTTTTTTTGCAAGTTATAGGGCCATAAATACAAGTAGCACTTTGCTATTTCCAAACCACTTTTTTTCAAAATTAGCGCTAGTTACATTGGAACACTAATATCTTTCAGGAATCCCTGAATATCCCTTGACATGTATATATTTTTTTTTAGAAGACAACCCAAAGTATTGATTTAGGCCCATTTTGGTATATTTCATGCCACCATTTCACCGCCAAATGCGATCAAATAAAAAAAATCGTTCACTTTTCTTTCATGTAATTAGCAAGAGTCCATGAGCTAGTGACGTATGGGATATACATTCCTACCAGGAGGGGCAAAGTTTCCCAAACCTTAAAATGCCTATAAATACACCCCTCACCACACCCACAATTCAGTTTTACAAACTTTGCCTCCGATGGAGGTGGTGAAGTAAGTTTGTGCTAGATTCTACGTTGATATGCGCTCCGCAGCAAGTTGGAGCCCGGTTTTCCTCTCAGCGTGCAGTGAATGTCAGAGGGATGTGAGGAGAGTATTGCCTATTTGAATGCAGTGATCTCCTTCTAAGGGGTCTATTTCATAGGTTCTCTGTTATCGGTCGTAGAGATTCATCTCTTACCTCCCTTTTCAGATCGACGATATACTCTTATATATACCATTACCTCTGCTGATTCTCGTTTCAGTACTGGTTTGGCTATCTGCTATATGTAGATGAGTGTCCTGGGGTAAGTAAGTCTTATTTTCTGTGACACTCCTAGCTATGGTTGGGCACTTTGTTTATAAAGTTCTAAATATATGTATTCAAACATTTATTTGCCTTGACTCAGAATGTTCAACTTTCCTTATTTTTCAGACAGTCAGTTTCATATTTGGGATAATGCATTTTAATTTAACATTTTTTTCCTTAAAATTTGACTTTTTCCCTGTGGGCTGTTAGGCTCGCGGGGGCTGAAAATGCTTCATTTTATTGCGTCATTCTTGGCGCGGACTTTTTTGGCGCAAAAATTCTATTTCCGTTTCCGGCGTCATACGTGTCGCCGGAAGTTGCGTCATTCTT
Source organism: Bombina bombina (assembly GCF_027579735.1). Taxonomy (NCBI): domain Eukaryota; kingdom Metazoa; phylum Chordata; class Amphibia; order Anura; family Bombinatoridae; genus Bombina; species Bombina bombina. The sequence continues at coordinate 460,066,398 of NC_069502.1, forward strand.
TGACGTTATTTTGCGCCAAAAATGTCGGCGTTCCGGATGTGGCGTCATTTTTGGCGCCAAAAAGCATTTAGGCGCCAAATAATGTGGGCGTCTTATTTGGCGCGAAAAAATATGGGCGTCACTTTTGTCTCCACATTATTTAAGTCTCATTTTTTATTGCTTCTGGTTGCTAGAAGCTTGTTCTTTGGCATTTTTTCCCATTCCTGAAACTGTCATTTAAGGAATTTGATCAATTTTGCTTTATATGTTGTTTTTTTCTTTTACATATTGCAAGATGTTCCACGTTGCAACTGAGTCAGAAGTTACTTCAGGAAAGTCACTGCACAGTGCTGGAGCTACCAAGCTAAGTGTATCTCCTATAAACTTTTGGTATCTGTTTCTCCAGCTGTTATTTGTATTGCATGTCATGTCAAACTTATTAATGCAGATAAAATTTCCTTTAGTACTGTTACATTACCTGTTGCTGTTCCGTCAACATCTAATTTTCAGAGTGTTCCTGATAACATAAGAGATTTTATTTTTTAAATCCATTAAGAAGGCTATGTCTGTTATTTCTCCTTCTAGTATACATAAAAGTCTTTTAAAACTTCTCTTTTTTCAGATGAATTTTTAAATGAACATCATCATTCTGATACTGATAATGGTTCTTCTGGTTCAGAGGTTTCTGTCTCAGAGGTTGATGCTGATAAATCTTTGTATTTGTTCAAGATGGAATTTATTCGTTCTTTACTTAAAGAAGTGTTATTTGCATTAGAAATAGAGGATTCTGGTCCTCTTGATTCTAAATGTAAACGTTTAAATAAGGTTTTTAAATCTCCTGTAGTTATTCCAGAAGTGTTTTATCTCCCTGATGCTATTTCTGAAGTAATTTCCAGGGAATGGAATAATTTGGGTAATTTATTTTCTCCTTCTAGACGTTTAAGCAAATTATATCCTGTGCCATCTGACAGATTAGAGTTTTTTGAGACAAAAATCCCTAAGGTTATGGGGCTATCTCTACTCCTGCTAATGTACTACTATTCCTACGGCAGATAGTACTTCATTTAAGGATCCTTTAGATAGGAAAATTGAATCCTTTCTAAGAAAAGCTTACTTATGTTCAGGTAATCTTCTTAGACCTGCTATATTTTTAGCGGATGTTGCTGCAGCTTCAACTTTTTGATTAGAAGCTTTAGAGCAACAAGTAACAGATCATAATTTTATAGCATTATTATTATTCTATAACATGCTAATAATTTTATTGGTGATACCATCTTTTGATATCATTAGAGTTGATGTCAGGTATATGTCTCTAGCTATTTTAGCTAGAGAAGCTTTATGGATTAAACTTGGAATGCTGACATGTCTTCTAAGTCATCTTTGCTTTCCCTTTCTTTCCAGGGTAAATAATCATTTTAGTTCCTTTCCTTACAAGGAACAAAAGCCTGATCCTTCATCCTCAGGAGCGGTATCAGTTTGGAAACTATTTCCAGTTTGGAATATATCCAAGCCTTATAGAAACCTATAGCCAGCTCCTAAGTACCTATGAAGGTGCGGCCCTTATTCCAGCTCAGCTGGTATGGGGCAGATTACGTTTTCTTCAAAGAAATTTGGATCAATTCCGTTCTTAATCTCTGGTTTCAGAAACATTGTTTCAGAAAGGTACAGAATTGGCTTCAAGTTAAGGCCTCCTGCTAAGAGATTCTTTTCTTTCCCGTGTCCCAGTTAACACAGCAAAGGCTCAGCATTTCTGTAATGTGTTTCAGATCTAGAGTTGGCTGGAGTATTTATGCCAGTTCCAGTTCTGGAACAGGGGCTGGGGTTTTATTTTATCTCTTCATTTGTACCAAAGAAGGTCAATTCCTTCAGACCAGTTCCGGATCTGTCATTATTGAATCGTTATGTTAGGATACCAACATTCAAGAGGGTTACTGTAGGACTATCCTGCCTTTTGTTTAGCAAGGGCATTATATGTCTACAATAGATTTACAGGATGTGTATCTGCATATTCCGATTCATCCAGATCACTTTTAGTGTCTGAGATTCTCTTTTTAGACAAGCATTACCAGTTTTGTGGCTCTACCGTTTGGCCTAGCCTCAGTTCCAAGAATTTTTTTCAAAGATTCTCGGTGCCCCTTTTTTCTGTAATCAGAGAATAGGGTTTTGGTATTTCCTTATTTGGACGATATCTTGGTACTTGCTCAGTCTTCTCATTTTCGAAGAATCTCATACGAATCGACTTGTGTTGTTTCTTCAATTTCATGGTTGGAGGATCAATTTACCATTCAGTTCATTGATTCCTCAGACAAGGGTAACCTTTTTAGGTTTCTAGATAAATTCAGTGTCTATGTCTCTGTCCTTGTCAGACAAGAGAAGTTTAACATTGATATCAGCTTGTCAAAACCTTCAGTCACAATCATTCCCTTTGGTAGCCTTATGCATGGAAATGTTGGGTCTTAGGACTGCCGCATCAGATGCGATCTCCTTTGCTCGTTTTCACATGCGACCTCTTCAGCTCTGAATGCTGACCCAATGGTGCAGGGATTACTCAAAGATATCTCAATTAATATCTTTAAACCGATTTTTACAACACTCTCTGACATGGTGGACAGATCACCATCGTTTACTTCAGGGGGCTTCTTTGTTCTTCCGACCTGGACTATAATCTCAACAGATGCAAGTCTTACAGGTTGGGGAGCTGTGTGGGGGTATCTGACGGCACAAGGGGTTTGGGAATCTCAGGAGGTGAGATTTCCGATCAATATTTTGGAACTCCGTGCAATTTTCAGAGCTCTTCAGTCTTGGCCTCTTCTCAAGAGAGAGTTGTTCATTTGTTTTCAGATAGACAATGTCACAACTGTGGCATACATCAATCATCAAGGAGGGACTCACAGTCCTCTGGCTATGAAAGAAGTATCTCGAATTTTGGTTTGGGCGGAATCCAGCTCCTGTCTAATCTCTGCGGTTCATATCCCAGGTATGGACAATTGGAAAGCGGAATATCTAAGTCGCCAAACGTTGCATCCGGGCGAATGGTCTCTTCACCCAGAGGTATTTCTTCAGATTATTCAAATGTGGGAACTTCCAGAAATAGATCTGATGGCTTCTCATCTAAACAAGAAACTTCCCAGGTATCTGTCCAGATCCCGGGATCCTCAGGCGGAGGCAGTGGATGCATTATCACTTCCTTGGAAGTATCATCCTGCCTATATCTTTCCGCCTCTAGTTCTTCTTCCAAGAGTAATCTCCAAGATTCTGAAGGAATGCTCGTTTGTTCTGCTGGTAGCTCCGGCATGGCCTCATAGGTTTTGGTATGCGGATCTTGTCCGGATGGCCTCTTGCCAACCGTGGACTCTTCCGTTAAGACCAGACCTTTTGTCTCAAGGTCCTTTTTTCCATCAGGATCTGAAATCCTTAAATTTAAAGGTATGGAGATTGAACGCTTGATTCTTGGTCAAAGAGGTTTCTCTGACTCTGTGATTAATACTATGTTACAGGCTCGTAAATCTGTATCCAGAGAGATATATTATAGAGTCTGGAAGACTTATATTTCTTGGTGTCTTTCTCATCATTTTTCTTGGCATTCTTTTAGAATACCGAGAATATTACAGTTTCTTCAGGATGGTTTAGATAAGGGTTTGTCCGCAAGTTCCTTGAAAGGTCAAATCTCTGCTCTTTCTGTTCTTTTTCACAGGAAGATTGCTATTCTTCCTGATATTCATTGTTTTGTACAAGCTTTGGTTCGTATAAAGCCTGTCATTAAGTCAATTTCTCCTCCTTGGAGTTTGAATTTGGTTCTGGGGGCTCTTCAAGCTCCTCCATTTGAACCTACGCATTCATTGGATATTAAATTACTTTCTTGGAAAGTTTTGTTCCTTTTGGCCATCTCTTCTGCCAGAAGAGTTTCTGAATTATCTGCTCTTTCTTGTGAGTCTCCTTTTCTGATTTTTCATCAGGATAAGGCGGTGTTGCGAACTTCTTTTGAATTTTTACCTAAGTTGTGAATTCCAACAACATTAGTAGAGACATTGTGGTTCCTTCATTATGTCCTAATCCTAAGAATTCTAAGGAGAAATCGTTGCATTCTTTGGATGTTATTAGAGCTTTGTAATATTATGTTGAAGCTACTAAGTCTTTCCGAAAGACTTCTAGTTTATTTGTTATCTTTTCCGGTTTTAGAAAGGCCAGAAAACTTCTGCCATTTCTTTGGCATCTTGGTTGAAATCTTTATTTCATCTTGCCTATGTTGAGTCGGGTAAGACTCCGCCTCATAGGATTACAGCTCATTCTACTAGGTCAGTTTCTACTTCCTGGGCGTTTAGGAATGAAGCTTCGGTTGATCAGATTTGCAAAGCGGCAACTTGGTCCTCTTTGCATACTTTTACCAAATTCTACCATTTTGTTGTATTTTCTTCTTCTGAAGCAGTTTTTGGTAGAAAAGTACTTCAGGCAGCGGTTTCAGTTTGAATCTTCTGCTTATGTTTTTCATTAAACTTTATTTTGGGTGTGGATTATTTTCAGCAGGAATTGGCTGTCTTTATTTTATCCCTCCCTCTCTAGTGACTCTTGTGTGGAAAGATCCACATCTTGGGTAGTCATTATCCCATACGTCACTAGCTCATGGACTCTTGCTAATTACATGAAAGAAAACATAATTTATGTAAGAACTTACCTGATAAATTCATTTCTTTCATATTAGCAAGAGTCCATGAGGCCCGCCCTTTTTTGTGGTGGTTATGATTTTTTTGTATAAAGCACAATTATTCCAATTCCTTATTTTATATGCTTTCGCACTTTTTTCTTATCACCCCACTTCTTGGCTATTCGTTAAACTGAATTGTGGGTGTGGTGAGGGGTGTATTTATAGGCATTTTAAGGTTTGGGAAACTTTGCCCCTCCTGGTAGGAATGTATATCCCATACGTCACTAGCTCATGGACTCTTGCTAATATGAAAGAAATGAATTTATCAGGTAAGTTCTTACATAAATTATGTTTTTCACAAATTTTTTCACAAACTTTAGGTTTCTCACTGAAATTATTTACAAACAGCTTGTGCAAATATGGCACAAATGGTTGTAAATTCTTCTCTGGGATCCCCTTTGTTCATAAATAGCAGACTTATATGGCTTTGGTGTTGCTTTTTGGTAATTAGAATGCCACTAAATGCCACTGCGCACCACACGTGTATTATGCCCAGCAGTGTAGGGGTTAATTAGGGAGCATGTAGGGAGCTTTTTGGGGTAATTTTAGCTTTAGTGTAGTGTAGTAGACAACCCCAAGTATTGATCTAGGCCCATTTTGGTATATTTCATGCCACCATTTCACCGCCAAATGCGATCAAATAAAAAAAAAAGTTACATTTTTCACAATTTTAGGTTTCTCACTGAAATAATTTACAAACAGCTTGTGCAGTTATGGCACAAATGGTTGTAAATGCTTCTCTGGGATCCCCTTTGTTCAGAAATAGCAGACATATATGGCTTTGGCATTGCTTTTTGGTATTTAGAAGGCCGCTAAATGCCGCTGCGCATCACACGTGTATTATGGCTAGCAGTGAAGGGGTTAATTAGGTAGCTTGTAGGGAGCTTGCAGGGTTAATATTAGATTTAGTGTAGAGCTCAGCCTCCCACCTGAAACATCAGACCCCCTGATCCCTCCCAAACAGCTCTCTTCCCTCCCCCACCCCACAATTGTCCCCGCCATCTTAAGTACTGGCAGAAACTCTGCCAGTACTAAAATAAAAGGTATTTAGCCCTTTTTTTTAAAAAAAAAAAGAAGCATATTTACATATGCTGATGTGTACGATCCCCCCTTAGACCCCAACCTCACTGATCCCCCCTAAAAAGCTCTATAACCCTCCCACTCTAACTTAATGGGCGCCATCTTGGGTACTGGCAGCTGTCTGCCAGTACCCAGTTTAGAAGAAAAAAATGGGTTTTTTTTACATTTATTAAAAGTTTCTGTAGTGTAGCTTCCCCCCACACAAAACCAACCCCCCACCCCTCCATGATCCCCTCCATGATCACTTTTTGTGCTTAGATTTGGGTCTTATTTATTAATACATTTTCCGTAGTGTAGCGGTTCCCACCCGCTCCCGCCCCGTGCACGCGCCCGCCCGCCACCCTCCGTGCACGCGCGCGCGCCCGTGCGCGCCCCCGACGATCGCGCCCCCGATCCCACCCCCCTTGACGTCATGCGGCACACCGATGGCCGCCCACCCGCCTCCCAAGTCGGCTCCCACCCACCAACGAAACCGGCCATCGATGTCCGGTGCAGAGAGGGCCACAGAGTGGCTCTCTCTGCATCGGATGGCTGTAAAAGGTTATTGCAGGATGCCTCCATATCGAGGCATCACTGCAATAACCGGAAAGCAGCTGGAAGCGAGCAGGATCGCTTCCAGCTGCTTTCCACACCGAGGACGTGCAGGGTACGTCCTCAGGCGTTAACTGCCTTTTTTTTGAGGACGTACCCTGCACGTCCTCGGTCATTAAGGGGTTAATACATCACCACACTGGTCGGTGTTTGGTCATGTATACACCTATCCTGTTTTAACTATCTTTCCCTTATTATAAAGGTTACAGGAAAACCAGATCTGGTGTATACAGAAAGAGAACAACTTGCATGTCTTTAACTATGTGTTTAATTATGTGTTAAGTATATCGCTAGATATGCTATAAATGTAATTTCTTCCTTGGACCAATTAGGATGTAGAGAATATATATTTATATTTATATACATGTTAGAGAAAAGCTGCTAGATCTATATCCCTATTTAACCCATTTGGCTCCAGGGTATTTAATGAAAAAATCCAAAAAGTTTCCTTAATTCCAGCAGTCTACTCCCACCTCTCTTGTTTACATCAATTTGTTCTATCGCTTTTATATAGAAGTCATTTTTATTTTTGTTGTGTTTTTGGCAGAAATGTTGGATAAGAGGGGTATTTAATGTCCCTGCTTCAATATTTTTCATATGTTCCAGACATCTAGTTTTAAGTTTTCTTTTTGTACGTCCTATGTACCTTAAAGGATTCTAGCATGTAGACTACATAGTCTGATTTACAATTGAGCAGTTTTTTTATAGGAAATTTTTCCAAATCTTCAGTTTTTATTGCAAATTTGTTGAATTGTTTAGAAGGATGTGTGTGTTCACAACAAACACAACTTTTTCTAAAACATTTATGAAAACCTTTTAACACTGCTGTGGTTATTTTGTTTTTTTGGCCTTTAAATTTATTTTCAGTTTTACTCCTAATGACACTGAGTGCAAGAACAGATTTCAGATTTTGTTTTTTTTTATATATATTACATCTGGATTCTTTCCAATTATATCTTTCAATAACAGGTCTTTTTGTAGTATCCCCCAGTGTTTATTTAAGATGTTTTTAATTTTCCAATGGCCATCATTAAATGTTGTGACAAATTTAACTTTGCTTTTAGTTGTTCTATTGATTGGCCTCTTCCTATTTTGTATCAGGGATTGTCAGGGATTGTCTATCCAGTGACTTTGCTCTCTCATAAGCTCTTTCAACAATTTTATCTGGGTATTTCTTTTCTTTAAATTTTTGTTTCAAGATGTCTGCTTCTTTCTCAAAGTTGTCTATCTCTGTACAATTTCTTTTTAATTGCTGAAATTGTCCATAAGGAATGTTCTCTATCCACTTTGGATGGTGAGCGCTTCTCGCATCCAGATACCCATTAGTGTCTGTCTGCTTGCGAAAAAGGTTGCTCTTAACTATACCATCCAAAGTGGATAGAGTAACATCCAGAAAGTCGATTTGTTTATCGCTTATTGTTTCTGTAAATTTAAGGTTCATGTTATTATTATTAAGTTGATCCACAAAATCCTTCCAGTCACATTCATCTCCTTCCCAGACTATTAGGATATTGTCTATGAATCTACACCATAGTTTAATCTGGCCGTATTTATATCCAGTGCCCTCATAGACCACATCATTTTCAAAAGCCCCCATGTAGAGATTGGCGAAATTTGGCGCAAATTTTGTGCCCATTGCCGTGCCAGTTTTTTGTAAATAAAAATTTTCCTCAAAGAGGAAATAATTATTTTCTAGAACAAACTTGATGGAATCTAGAATGAACTTCTTTTGGTTATTGACCATCTGGTCAGACTGTTCTAAAAATGCTTGATGGCCTGTATCCCCCTAATAGATAATATAATCCCACTCACTGTTTTTTCACATATTTTTATGTTTATTTTCCCCTTTCTTATTTTATTCACCCCAATTTGTACTATTTTTTTTTTTTGCACTCTAAATAAATATATCCCTTTTGTTATCCTTTAATCACTCCTTGAATCACTTTCTACATTATTTTAATACCAAAGTTGGGAACTATATAACAACGAATATAAAATTTATATACCAAATAAGATGTGAGATCAAATAAGATGTGAGTCCATAAATCCATAATAAAGCTGACAAATCACTTATAGAAGATATAGTAATGAAATTAAAGGGACAGTCTACACCAGAATTTTTATTGTTTTAAAAGATAGATAATCCCTTTATTACCCATTTCCCAGTTTTGCATAACTAACACATTTATCATATATTTTTAACCTCTGTGATTATCTTGTATCTAAGCCTCTGCAAACTGCCCCTTTTTTCAGTTCTTTTGACAGACTTGCAGTCTAGCCAATCGGTGCCTGCTACCAGATAACTTCTTGTGCACGAGCACAGTGTTATCTATATGAAATACGTGAACTAACACCCTCTAGTGGTGAAAAACTGTTAAAATGCAATCTGAAAGAGGTGGGCTTCAAGGTCTAAGAAATTAGCATATGAACCTCCTAGGTTAAGCTTTCAACTAAGAATACCAAGAGAACAAAGCAAAATTGGTGATAAAAGTAAATTGGAAAATTGTTTAAAATTACATGCTCTATCTGAATCATGAAAGTTTATTTTGGCCTAGACTGTCCCTTTAATTCCATGTGTACAAGTAATCCACCAATTGCATTATCGCTTGCATGATTGACAGGTCTTCTCACCAATCAAGGTCATTCAAAACAAGGGGTTAGAAGAAATGCAGGCTGCACTTTCAGGAATTTCCGTAAAAGACAAGACTTTATTTCATCACTTTAAAATATTTGCAAGCACACTCCATAGTAGTTACCCAAACACACAGGGAGAAAAAGGCTGCTTTCCGACGCGTTTCCTGCTCAAACAGAGCACTTCATCAGGGATAGCAGCTGTTTCCCTTACAAGCTATTTATTCAAGTTGAAGTGTTAACCCTTAGATGGCCAATACCTTTGGCCTATTTCAAATCTTCAAAAATTGATTTAATTCATCAAGGGTATAGCACAATCAACACGATAAATATTACAACATTCCACTCATAATGATACAACAGTTATTTGAACTTATTAAAACAATATGCACTATTTTCAATTGGGGAAGATTCAAAAGAACAATTGTTTTAGAACAAGAGATTAGATTTCAATATCAGGGAAGGATATAAGATTCTTAAACTTAAAATTTAAAAAAGGCATTAGTTAGAATTTATAGACACAAAGTCTGGTTCTAATGTAGTTAGTCCTTATCAGTTAATCTATTCATGATGAATCACTAGCTATCAGATCGTTAGTTGGTGTGAGCTAGCTGATACAATATTTCAGACATAAGATTGTGATACTATATGAGAAAAACAAACAAAGCTTTAGTCTGTTTAATTCTTACACTGAATTTCCTATTTAACGAAGTGTTAGCGAGTGGGAGCTAGCTAATACAAGAAATGGATAAAATGTAATATATTAATTTGTATTAATAATAATCTATCAACTATTGATAAATAACTGATTAGTGGGAGCTAGCTGATACAATATTTTAAACATGAGATTGGGATCAAATAAGGAAGATATTTACTCCTTGTACCTATTAAAGTTGCACTTATAATATATCACATAATTTACAAAATTTTATTTAGTGGGAGCTAGCTGTTACAATGTCTAAAGTGTTGAATGTCTAAATTGAAGTTATTTACATACGACTAATATAGACACTATGATTTCACTATTATTTAAAGTTTAATGAAATTGTTATATTATTTTAATATTTTTTATGATTTTGTACTTGGGATGGAAGAAGACTGGTTTATTCAATCACCGGTATACAGTTGTAAATCCTAACTTTTATTTATTCCTTTTGGGGAACCGGTTTCCAACTTATGAATCCAGAATGCTTCCTTCCTATTTAGTTTTGCTAATCTGTCGCCCCCTGAGATTCTCTTTGGCACCCTGTCTATCACTTGAAATTGAAACAATGTTAATATCTGATCCTGCATCATTCTATCATAAGTTGACCCTTGTCTGTGTGTCGCAAAGTGTTTAGCTACAGGAGTCTTGGGTTCCTTAGCTTCTATAGATAATAAATGTTCACGTATACGCTCTTTTACAGATCTGATGGTTCTACCAGTATACTGTTTGCCACATAATTTACAAGTTATCAGGTAGACTGCAAAATCTGACTGGCAAGTAAAGTGTTGATAGATATTAAACTCATGTTTAGTGGTGTGTGATTCAAAAATATCTCCCATTTTTACATATTGGCAACTTTTGCATAGTCTGACCCCCACATCTAAAGGTGCCTTTCTTAGGGTTTAGCCAAGTTTCTGTATTTACTGATGTTTGTCTGTGTGACTCTGAGAAATTTCTATTGACATATTGACCTATGGTTTTTGCTCTTCTAGAAACGAATTTTACTCCATTGCCAGAAATATTCGCTAATGAAGATATCTTTTTACTTTACTACATATTTTATAGTATTGATTGCTATATTGGGTGGAAAACACTATTTTCCTCTCAAAATTATCACTCTCACTTTTATCTTTCAGAAGAATATCTCGATCCATTTGTCGTACATTATTTTGTGTATTCTCCAGTTGTTTTTTATTATAGCCTCTATCAATAAGGCGCTTTTTTAATTGGTCTGCATGTTTATTGTAATTCTCTACACTACTGCAATTGCGGCGCAGATGCATAAATTGCCCTTTAGGAATAGCACTTTTTAAGTGTTTGGGATGATTAGATTCTGCTCTTAGAATTGTGTTTCCAGCTAAATCTTTTCTAAAAGTTTCCATGTTCACAATCTTATTGCTCTTATCCAATTTTACTTTGAGATCTAAGAAATTTATGCTGTCTTTTGCCCAACTCCAAGTAAATTTAAGGTTCATACTGTTGTTGTTTAAAGTTTTAACAAAATTTTCTATCTGTTCTACACTGCCATTCCATATTATCAGCACATCGTCAATGAACCTAGTATAAAATCTGATGTTCTCTTTATAGTGATTTAGGTCACCAAATATTTTAAACAATTCAAAGTATCCTAGGTAAATATTGGCATAAGAGGGGGCAAATTTCGCCCCCATTGCCGTACCTCTCTGCTGTAAATATATTTTACCCTTAAATACAAAATAGTTGTGGGTTAATATAAAGCTGACAACATCTACAAGATAGCTAATAAAGATGATAGTAAAAAGTTTCAAAATTTCCTCTAGGGCTAACAGACCTTGTTTATGGGGGATGCAGTAATATAATGATACTACATCAATGGTTAATAACAAGTCTGAGTCCCTCAATTTAAACCCATCTAACTTCCTTAGTAATTGTTTGGTATCTCACCAATCACATTGATTAAAATACGGATAAACATCACTTTGATCGCATTATCTTATAAATAATGATAGTCTATACGCCAACTAATTTCCTTAATATTAAAGAGGCAAAACGTTTAGACAATCCTAAAATATGAAGATATTTGGTTAATGCACGATATCCGATATTCATCCAATCAGTGAATGGCAATTGAGATTGGCAATGATACCAACCAACCGCAACTCCCCCAAAATTGAGTGATAGCCAGCTCCACCAATCAGAATCCAATAAAGGGTATATAAATCACGCAAGTTGAGAACCAGATCGCCCTTTGAAAAAGCCACGACGGCGAAAAGTGTCAGTGGCGTCTTTGCTCTATTTTTTTAACTGCAATGCTCACTCTTTAACTTAAATAACCATGGAAATGACTTTGGGAGTCCTTATCTAACTTTAAAACAACTTTAGCGTAAATCCTTGTTGATTAACAGCCATTCAATGTATGTTACTTGGTGGCTAAACAAATCATATAAGATCACTTGAGTTGGATTTCTTCCCAGTTACTGAGACTCCGCTTATTATTACCTCCATTTACTCATTTTTTAGAGGAGCATATGTAAAAAAATTTCCTCCAAATATTTTTGTGAGAAATATTATGAATTTGACAACATTTTGAGAAGTGCAATAGTAGTCTCCAATATTTTAACAGCAATGTACTAGAATTCAAGTAAACATGAAAGGTAAATCAGTGATGAGTTCGTTGTTCCAAGCTAGAGAATATAAACTATTGTAACAAAACATCTAACAGGTATTTTAAGTCCTTTAGCATGAACCAATGTTCGGTATTAAGTCAGAGCTGGATTGGTATATGAATGTACACTGTGATTTTTAATAAAAAGTACAATCTTCATGTAGCACATCCAGGCGGGCCAAGGCGTAGTAGGGAATTGGAGGGGGGGGGGAGGGATGGGGATCAGATCTGGTTGGGGAAGGGGGTGGAATTTGGCAGGTAGGTTAGACTTGGGTATTTCCAGATATCTAGGTCCACTAGTCAACTTGTAGAGTATGAAGTTAGGAGTGGCAGTGCTGATGCGTTCTGGAGGCCTCATAGTAATGATACCAGGGTTCCCATATAACCCAATACAGATCCTCTTTGTTCAGATTAGAGTAAAAACTTCTTTCCATTGTGGCAAGAACCTGTGTGGTTGTTATGACGTTCGAGATGTCAGGGTGCAATGATTGTTTCCATGTTTGTGCTATGGTAAGTTTTATAGTGGCAAAAATGAAGATGACCAGTTTAGATTGTAGGACGGGAAATTTAGTTGGGAAGAAATGGAACAGGGCTATCTCTATGCGACATGGCAAAGTCATTCCCATCTCCTCACATATATGGAAAACCTCTTCCCAGCAGGGCCCCAATGCAGGTCAGCTCCATCAAATATGAAAATCTGACCCTCTTTCTCCACAGTTGCGCCAGCAAAGGGGAGACAGTATCTGGAACATCTGAGATAGTCGAACAGGTGTGTAGTACCACCGAAGGAGTATTTTCATATACGATTCAATGGTGTTTGCACAGTGAAGGTTTTTTTTCGTCAGTGTTATAGCTCTATGTAAGTCTTTGTCAGCAATAGGCCTAGCTAAGTCAAATTCCCAAGCCTTAAGTTGCCAAATTCTGTCATTGTTAGTGGATGTTTGGATCATAGTATAATGGTGGGATAGGGTTTTGGGAATCCTTTGTCTGAATGTTCCAAATTTTTTCCCAGGAGGTCAGAGGTCGAAGGTCAGATTTAGGAAAGCCCCAGGATATAAAAAAATTGTGTAATCTAGAATATTCAAATGGAAGCCACAGAGGTGGGTCCTGTGTTATTGAATCCACTCCACGCGGAGGAAGTAATGTGTCTGTGAGGTAAAGTTGTGAGACTTGTTGTAGGCCCCACTTTTCCTAATGTGTAGTGTACATGTCTGGGAGTGCAATTAGTAGGCTTGAAATAGAGTTTAGTGGAGATGGGTGCTGTGATATTTCCTAAAGATGTTGGAGAGAGTGCCAAGCTTTTAGGTTATCCCGGATAACTCCGTTATGGATCATCAATTGATTCAAACGGTATACCGAAATCCAGGGAAGATCCGCCAGACATAGGCCCGCAGGGAGGTCGGATGCTTTTAGGTCTCATGAGCATCAGGTGCGATCCTCTTTGCTCAATTTCGTTTGAGGCCTTTATAGCTTTGCATGTTGCACCAAGGGTGCAGAGATTATTTTCAGATATCACAACTGATATACTTAAATCCCAATACTCTATTCTCTCTGATTTGGTGGTTGGACTATCACCTTATTGTTCAGGGGGCCTCATTTGTTCGTCCTACCTGGACTATATTCTCAACAAATGCAAGTTTTTCAGGTTGGGGAGCTGTCTGAGAGTCTCTGACAGCACAAGGGGTTTGGAAACCTCAGGAGGCAGGGTTACCAATCATATTTTAGAACTTCATGCTAGTTTCAGGGCTCTTCAGGCGTGGCCTCTATTGAAGAGAGAACTTTTACATTTATTTTCAAACAGACAATAGCACAACAGTGGCATATGTCAATCATCTAGGAGGGACTCGCAGTCCTTCAGTTATGAAGGAAGTATCTTGGATACTTTATTGGGCGGAATCCAACTCTTGTCTAATTTCTGCAATTCATATCCCAGGTGTAGACAATCGGTAAGAGGATTATCTCAGCCGTCAGACTTTATATCCGTGGGAGTGGTCTCTCCATCCAGATGTGTTTTTTTCATCTTGTACAAATGTGGGGTCTTCCAGAAATAGATCTGATGGCCTCTCGTCTAAACAAGAAGCTTTACAGATACCTTTCCAGGTCCAGGGATTCTCAGGCAGAGATGGTGGATGCCTTAGCAGTTCCTTGTTTTTTACCAACCTGCTTATATTTTTCCGCCTCTGGTTCTTCTTTCAAAGGTAATCTTCAAGATCATAATTGTTCAATCTCATGTGTTTCTGATAGCACCAGCATGGCCTCACAGGTTTTGATATGTGGATCTATGCCAGCCTTGGCCACTTCCTTTAAGGCCAGACCTTTGTTTTTTCCATCAAGATCTCAAATCTCTACATTTGAAGGCATGGAAATTGAACGCTTAGTACTTAGTCATAGAGGTTTCTCTGATTCAGTGATTAGCACTATGGTACAGGCTCGTAAGTCTGTTTCAGGGAAAAAATGTTATCGGGTTTGGAAAACCTATATTTCATGGTGTTCCACTCATAATTATTATTGGCATTCTTTCAGAGTTCCTAGGATTTTACAGTTTCTTCCAGATGTTTTGGAGAAGGGTTTATCTGCAAATACTTTGAAGGATAAATTTCTGCTCTTTCTGTCTTATTTCATAGAAAGATTGCTAAACTTCCTGATATTCACTGTTTTGTTAAGGTTTTGATTCGTATCAAACCTGTTGTTTATTCTATTTCTTCTCCATGGAGATTCAACTTAGTTTTGAAGTTTTTTTTTCAGGCTCCTCCTTTTGAGTCTATCCATTCTCTGAATATTAATTGCTTTTTTGGAAAGTGTTATTTCTATTGGCTATCTTTTCTGCTAGAAGAGTTTCTGAATTGTCTGCTCTCATTTGTGAGTTTCTTTATCTGATTTTCCATCAAGATAAAGCTGTTTTGCGGACTTCATTTACATTTTTGCCTAAAGTTCTGAATTCTAACAAATTCAATAAGGAATTTGTTGTTCCTTCTTTGTGTCCTAATTCTAAGAATACTCTTGTAAGGTTTTCTCATTCTTTGGATGTGGTAAGAGCTTTGAAATATTATGTTGAGGCTATTTAAGATTTCAGAAAGACTTCTAGTCTGTTATTTCTTCTGGCTCCAGGAAAGGTCAGAAAGCCTCTGCATTTTGATTGAAAATCATTTTACTAGATCAGTTGCCTCTTCTTGGGTTGTCAAGAATGAAGTTTCAGTTGAATACATTTGCAAAGCAGTAATTTGGCTTTCCTTTGCATACTTTTTCTTAATTTAACCATTTTGTTGTGTTTGCTTTTTCGGAAGCAGCCTTTGGTAGAAAGGTTTTTCAGGCAGTTGTCTCAGCTTGATTCTAATGCTTTTGATTTGAGTTTTTTTTTTTTTTTAATTTTTAAGAAAACCTTATTTTTTGGGATTTAATTTCTCAGCAGAAATAGCTGTTTTTATTTTATCCCTCCCTCTCTAGTGACTCGTGGACTTCCACATCTTGGGTATTATATCCCATACGTCCCTAGCTCATGGACTCTTGCCACTTACATGAAAGAAAACATAATTTATGTAAGAGCTTACCTGATAAATTAATTTTTTTCCTAGTGGCACGAGTCCATGAGACCCACCCTATTTTTGGTGGTTATGATTTTTTTGTATAAAGCACTTTATTTTTTTGCTCCTTCTTTTATACCTCACTTCTTGGCTACACGTTAAACTAAGGTATAAGTGAGGTAGGAGGTGTATTTATAGGCATTTTGAGGTTTGGGAAACTTTGCCCCTCCTTGTAGGAATGTATATCCAAAACGTCACTAGCTCATGGACTCTTGCCACTATGAAAGAAATGAATTTATCAGGTAAGTTCTTACATAAATTATGTTTTCTTGTAAATACTTTACTGAAGCAAAATTATAAACAACAAAATTCTGGAGTTGAGGAAAGGGGAATAGAATACCCAAAGTTTAAGCACAAGTCTCTCAACAAGCACAGACTACCCAGCGGTCACTGTTGGTGAGGATTTGGCTTTTAGAATGCATATAAGCATACACAGGTATCACAGGAGATGTTCTTGGTTTAAGGAGCAAGGTAAGCATACGTGGGTATCAAGGTAAGTATGCTTGGTTTCAAGAGGAAGGTGAGCGTACGTGGGTATCAAGGTAAGTATGCTTGGTTTCAAGAGCACTTGTAATCCAGAAATGGGGATGACAACACAAAAGGTAAAAGTAAATCTCTTAGAAGTGCACGAAAAGGCCGAGTATTGCTGCTTTTACTCCTAGTCCATGTCAAATATGCAATAAGCCATCAGCACTGTATTCATTTAGAAAACTTTATTGGAACAATAAGCGACATTTCGAGGAATTAACCTCTTAATCATGCTAATAATGTGACATTTGCATTGCATTTAAATACCTTCTCAGTGGCGCGAAACTGACCTCTCTGGGACCTATGGTCGCCACTTAGTGGTTGTACAATATACCTACACCATTAAAATCAATATTTTGTGAATGACATTAAAAACATAAGGGTAACATCAAAAATAAAAAACAAATGTCTTTAACTTATGTTCTTTTACCTTCCATTTCTATGTAGACAATCTTTTCCTCTTTTGTATGTCTAAGCAGTTTTATAGTGAGCTGTAATCAAGAATAATACAATTTAACGTTAAGTAGCAGTGAAATTACAATCTAACTTTCATTTTAAAGTGCTTATACTTAGCAATATTGTATTACTGTTATATACTTGTATCCAGATTGCAAATATCATTTTAAATCAAATTATTATGAAGACTGCCAATCAGTAACTGGTTTCAAGAGCAAGGTGAGCATACATAGGTATCACAGCAGAGATGCTTGTCTTCAGGAGCAAGATAAGCATACACAGGTATCCCAGCAGAGATGCTTGGCTTCCAGAGAAAGATAAACATACACCGGTATCACAGCAGAGATGCTTGGCTTCAGGAGCAAGGTAAGCATACACAGGTATATCAGCAGAGATGCTTGTCTTTAGAAGCAAGGTGAGCATACGTGGGTATCAAGGTAAGTACGCTTGGTTTCAAGAGCAAGGTGAGCATACATGGGTATCAAGGAAATTATGCTTGGTTTCAAGAGCAAGGTGAGCATACATGGGTATCAAGGGAAATATGCTTGGTTTGAAGAGCAAGGTGAGCATACACAGGTATCACAGCAGAAATGCTTGTCTTCAGGAGCAAGGTAAGCATACACAGGTATCACAACAGAGGTGCTTGGTTTCAAAAGCAAGGTAAGCATACACAGGTATCACAACAGAGGTGCTTGGTTTCAGAATCAAGGTAAGCATACACAGGTATCCCAGCAGAGATGCTTGGCTTCAGGAGCAAGGTAAGCATACACAGGTATCACAGCAGAGATGCTTGGCTTCAGGAGCAAGGTAAGCATATACAAGTATCACAACAGAGGTGCTTGTCTTCAGAAGCAAGGTAAGCATACACAGGTATCACAGCAGAGGTGCTTGTCTTCAGAAGCAAGGTAAGCATACACAGGTATCACAGCAGAGATGCTTGGCTTCAGGAGCAAGGTAAGCATATACAAGTATCACAACAGAGGTGCTTGTCTTCAGAAGCAATGTAAGCATACACAGGTATCCCAGCAGAGATGCTTGGCTTCAGGAGCAAGGTAAGCATACACAGGTATCACAGCAGAGGTGCTTGTCTTCAGAAGCAAGGTAAGCATACACAGGTATCACAGCAGAGATGCTTGGCTTCAGGTGCAAGGTAAGCATACACAGGTATCACAGCAGAGATGCTTGGCTTCAGGAGCAAGGTAAGCATACACAGGTATCACAGCAGAGATGCTTGGTTTCAGAATCAAGGTAAGCATACACAGGTATCCCAGCAGAGATGCTTGGCTTCAGGTGCAAGGTAAGCATACTTGGATATCATAGCAGAGATGCTTGTCTTCAGAAGCAAGATAAGCATACACAGATATCACAGCAGAGATGCTCGTCTTCAGGAGCAAGGTAGGCATACACAGGTACAACAAGTATGCTAAGTCTCTCAGGAGCAAAGAGAACATACACAGGAATCCCAGTAAGCAAGCCAAGTCTCAGGAGCAGGAGCCAGAGAAGTATGCTCTGTATAGGACAAAAACTCAGCAGCGAGTGAAGGGCTAATTGTACTTTTATAGGAACTCTCACACCTGGTGTGAGGTGGGGAGTTCCTGTAATCAACAGGATGGCTCTTTAAATCCTAGGGAGTTGCAGCACAGCAGATACAGACTGATCTTGGTGTGGGACGCCAAGAAGAGGTCCTCCAGGTAAGAGTCCTGACACAAATAGACACTTTTTTGGATACTGTTGATTTGCCCCTCAAAGGTTGGATCTAAGTAAATGGTAAGGTCCCCACCTACCACTAGAGCCCCCTTTCTGAGATCAAGAATTTTGTTTGTAATAGCATTAATAAAAGTGTTGTTGGGCGTGTACACATTTACTAATGTCACAATTTTTTCATATAGAGTACTGATTAGGACCAGGTATCTACCGTCTGGATCTTTTTTTTCTTGCATCAATTGGAATGGAATTAAATGTTTCAATACTATTGCTACGCCATTCCATTTTTTGGGACCTGTGGCAAAATATGCTATCGGATACTTGGTGCTGGTCTATTTCGGTTCATGTACTTTTTTGAAGTAGATTTCTTATAAGAAAGCCACATCTCCCTGTAATTTGATGAGTTCTTTTATCACCATAGATCTCTTTACAGGGATGTTGAGGCTCTTGGTGTAAAAGGGATATTACGTTTATGTGTGTATCTTATATTTGCCATCATGTGTGTATGTTTTATGAAGGGGGAAGTGGAGAGAAGAAAAAAAAAGGGGGGGAGGCGGTGGCAGAGAAAGAAGAGAGTATGGGTTTGGGGTGGGCTATATAGGAGATGAAGAGGGGGAGGAATAGAGGTTGCAGTTGCTTTTTCTCAATTTAAAGTCAGTCAACAGTAAAGAAGTTATTCAATCAAACCACAATACAATATAAGGTATAGAGTAATACAGAGTAGGTATATAAGATATGGTGATTACACCACTAAAGAAAGGTAGTGTAACTGTGGGTGATGTAGTATCGGAAGAAAAAATGAGTGAGGGTTGTATCCTCACCTCTGTTCCATTATAAGTTTGTGTGTTGAGTATTAGATAGTATCTTAGGGTGGCATGCAGGGAATAAGGAGTGGGGGTATAAATATTTGGTTTGTAGGGAGGGGGTCAAATTGATGCTCTGGAATGATATATTACACTGGAAGTCTAGTATATGATATCAGAGCTTGTGTCATAAGATTCTGTATAACCTGAGATCGTGGATTACAGATGTTATTAATAATATTGGTATATTTGTTAAAACAGTGAATAATCAAACATTATAAACAACATTTCTAGTAGGTTATGAATGATAAAGTTATTGAAAATACAAACATGGGTACAAATGAAGTCCTGGAGATAGCCAGATAGGGCATTGGGGGCCACAGAGAAAGCCATGAGAAAGTATAAAGTGTCATCATGTGTTTGCAGTTTGTGTGCAGATTGTTTCATGTTGCTGTCTATTTCTTTTTGTTTTTCTTCTATCTGGTGGACCTTTTGAGAGTCACTGCTGTAAGGTTTGCAGTTTTCCAAACAATTGACGTACTTCTAACATAACTGCCTGCATATCATCTTTTGAGGACAGGTTTTTGAAATCTAGTTATTGTTGATTTATCGTGGGTGATAGTATCATGTATTTGAGCAGTTGTGATTGTGTGTTATTCGAAGGGGGGTCAACTATTTTTTCAGAGGCAGTTTCAGGTGTTTTTAAGTATTAAAAAATAGTAGCGTAACGAGTAATGAGCTGATAACTCCAATACTAACTAAGGGGGCGCTCCGCTAGTGAACAATATTCCTATGTTATAATGAAATGTCAATTAGTATATAAAGATATATTTAGACCTTGTGCAAAAATCATTGACAGCTAGATATAAGCATATACAAATATAATGCAATACAAGTGTAGACAAATGGAGTTCGTAATTTATACGGTAAATACCAATCCCAAACGATATAGGTAATAAACAGTCTCTTCAAATGTTCCAAATGATCAAAGGTAATGGCACAGAAGAAACTTAACGGCTGCTCTCTGGAAAAGCTGGGAAGTGGGAAAAAAATACAGAGGCGCCTCTAAGTGCAGCAACAACCTCGAATCAGCAATAAAAATCTATGTCTATGTACTCACATTTAACAAAGCACACGGACCAAGGCTTTTGAGCCGCTCGGCTGACTCTAAAACAATGGTTACACAGCAGGCTGTAGTGACGTGTTCTCTCCGTAGTGATCCACTCGCTGTACTGCCCAAGAGAGATTCGACAAATGGGTACCAATAATATGGTGCAAGATAAATTGACTCCAGTAAGTCAACAGGACAGCGGTAATATATAAAAATGCTTTAATTAAAATACTTTTAAAACATCTCAGACAGTGACGCATTTCTCGGCGTGCAACGCCGTTTCCTCAGACTGTATTGTTAAAAACTACCACTGACCATTTAAACCTATCTTGATCAATCAATGAATTTCTCAATGTTCACCACACCTCCTCTATGACATCACACAATTGTATTGCATAATCTATGTTTCTATTAAATAGATACACAAAATGTATATATAGAGTAGTATAATACATATATGTTACATATGTTTCAAAAATCTGCAACTATAAGCGTAATCTGTTCAAAATGTGTTATCAAAAACACTCAAGGACGATGTCAGTATATCAACACCTGTTTAGCTAAGGTAATCAATAGATCCTAAACAATGTGCTCAGCACATCATAATATAGACAGAACCACATTCAAAGTTTATGAAAATTTTTACATTTATATGATAAGTATCTAAAGTGGATAAATATATGTGTAACAATGAATATCTCAATCGGTATAACCGATATCCATTGTAAAATATATGACAAAAATAACAGACTAAATAAAAAGATAATCCAGCTCACACTAAGCCATATGGGAACTCTCATTTATAAGTATCTCATGTTCTAAAAAATATACATGTAAAATGATAAGTAATAAAAAACATAAAAATAAAGACACCTTGGTGCTACCCTAAAAATTCTCTATGAATAGAGATGTAAGTAATTACATCATGATAGTGATAGATGATATTATTAGTGATGAGGTTATCAGCCTCAAATGTGTGTGTAATGATAAAAAAATATGTAAATAATATAATAATCTAAAGTATATTCATTCTGTATATGCATAATAAATATATATATAAACATATATTTTTAACAATACAGTCTGAGGAAACGGCATTGCACGCCGAGAAACACGTCACTGTCTGAGATGTTTTAAAAGTATTTTAATTAAAGCATTCTTATATATTCCCGCTGTCCTGTTGACTTACTGGAGTCAATTTATCTTGCACCATATATTGGTACCTGTTTGTAGAATCTCTCTTGGGCAGTACAGCGAGTGGATCACTACGGAGAGAACACGTCACTACAGCCTGCTGTGTAACTATTGTTTTAGAGTCAGCCGAGCGGCTCAAAAGCCTCGGTCCGTCCCATTTGCACTACAGTGTGCTTTGTTAAATGTCAGTACATCGACATAGATCTTTATTGTTGATTTGAGGTTGTGTTGTTGTTGCTGCACTTAGAGGCGCCTCTGTATTTTTTTTCCCCACTTCCAGGGAAATTCCAGGGTTTTTAAGTATTGGTTGAGCATGGAGAGTTTAGAAGCCTTTTCCATTTTATTATTTTTCCTGAGAGACATAGAGTCCCTCTATGAAAGTGATATATGGGAATGACTGCTGATGTAATCAATTACAGCTGTATAGTTAGTTGTGAGCTTGCAATTTTTGTCTGTATTAGTTGAGGTAATTACAGATGAAATGTCTTTGGGCCACTGCTATATCTGCTATTTATCGGAGGCCAGATATGATAAAAGGTCTCAGAGCAGTTTTTAGTGTATTATATATAGGGGTTAGCCCAAAGAATGCAGCTACCACTTGAGTGTCAGTATAGTCAGCTCTGCAGTTATTATGCTTGTGTGGAGCTCATTGGTTTAGATGTTATTCAAAAGGCTAGCAGCTTGTAAATTCTGCAATAATTTCTGTGTTTGCTAGTAAAAGGTGTTTCCACTTAATCCCAGTACCTCTAGTGGAGAAGAACGAAATGATATGAGGATAAGATCAGGTTTCTCTTCTGGGCCCTCTGGGCACACCAGTGGTTATCCTCTGCTCAAGGGTCTTCTGTGCTCTGAGGGTTCCACATAGAGCTACCTGGCCCCTGAATTGGGCTTTCCAGATGTTCTTTGGCTGTTTCGTGGTTCAGGGCTGTGATTGCGGCCGACCCGCATGACTTACACCACCGCAGCCTGTCTCAATGACCGTGCTTTCAGTGCGGTATAGGTCGGGATGCCGTGAGGATGTTGGGGTATTTGTGCAGCTATTTAGCTGTGCATTTGGGGAGGGATGGGTTAGGGAACCACTCGTTTTGATGCTGGAAGTGAGGCCTAGGAGCTAATTCATTATGTGGCCATTATCTAGCATGGCCAAGCTCCACCCCCATCTTATTTTTCATCAGGATAAGGCAGTTTTGAGAACTAAGTTTGATTTCCTAACATGAGTAGGGAAATTGCTGTTCCTTCTTCTTTCATAATCCCAAGAATTCTATGGAGAGGCAACCTGGATGTTAGAGCTTTAAAGGAATATTTGCAGGCTATTAAGGATTTCAGACAAACTTCTAGCTTGTTTGTTAATTTGTCTCATTCTAGAAAAGAATTTCTTTTGCACCTAGGCTTAAGCTTTTGACTTAGAAGGCTAAAATGGAGGTAGGCCAGTCTCCTTCTATATGGATTACTGCTCATTCTACCAGATTATTTGCCACATTTTGGGCTTTTAAGAATGTAGCTTCTGTGGATCAAATTTGCAAGGCAACTACTTCATCTTCTTTGCATACTTTTACTAAATTCTGCCATTTTGATGTTTTTTGCTTCTTCTGAAGCAGCCTTTGATAGAAAAGTCCTTCGGGCCATTGTTTTTGGTTGATGTAGTTTTTATTAGGTTATTTTTGCTTTATTTTCATGTTTTGCATAATAAAAAAAAATATATAAGATAAACTAAATAGGAATCATGTTTCTCCCACCCTCATTACTCGTGGACTATACTGCTTGGTTATTAGTTTCCCCAGGAGTAATGGATTGTGGACTCTCACCACCCACCATATGAAAGAAAACATAATTTATGCTTACCAGATAAATTAATTTATTTTATGGTGGTCCACAAGACCCCACCCTGTTTTTTAATCTTGTGGTAACTTAATTTTCTTTGTTGCACCTCTTTTTTTTTTTCCTGCTCCTTTTTTTTTTTCTATCTTTTTTGTTTGTTTGGCTCTACGTCAGACTAGTTTCTGGTAAGGTGGAAGGGTTTTTTATAAAGCTCTTGGGGTTTGGAAATCTTTGCCTCCTCCTAGTGGCCAGGAAGAGTAATTCCCAGGAGTAATGGACCATGGACTTCCACCACCATGAAAGAAAGTAATTTATCAGTTAAAAATCTGTTTTTCCTGCAGATGGTAAGTCCAGTAGTGAGGGTGCTTATTAAGTATGTAGTCAGGGCCGGCCTATGGGCAAGGCGGACAGGCGACCGCCTCAGGCCCCGCGATCAGGGAGCCCCGCCGCAAAGGTAACCAAAAAATATATTTTTTTTATTATTTTAATAAAAAAAATTTAATTGTATTTTTTTTTTTAAATATATTTTTTTCTCGCCTTTTGTTTGCGCAATAAATTTTTTTGAGGGAGGGGGGACCACGGCCCACGAGACACACACGGGGCGCGCCAGGTGTCAGCAGCATTTGAATGATTGGAGCATATAACTTTTATTCTCCAATCATTCGTTGCTGAGTGTCACTGAGGGGAGGAGGCGGAGCACGGCACGGCCTGTCACGCTCAGGAGGGACTTTAGTGTGCAGCAGTCGCAGACCATCGTAGCCAGGTGAGGAGCGCCCTGCTTTGGGCCAGGCCCCCAGACAGTCAGACACAGTGAGTGTGACTAGTGCCACATTTTAATTATTCAAAGGCACTCTGGCAGGTAGGCTGGGCCCTGGGCATAATTTTATTGCATGGGGCTGGGGTATAATTTTATTGCAGGGGGACTGGGTTTCATTTTATTACAGGGGGGGCTTCATTTTATTGCTGGGGGCAATTGAAGGGGGACTGGGGCATAATTTTATTGCAGGGGGATTCATTTTATTGTTGGGGGCTGGGGAAATCATTTTATTGCTGGGGGACTGGGTTTCATTTTATTACAGGGGGGGCTTCATTTTATTGCTGGGGGCAATTGAAGGGGGACTGGGGCATAATTTTATTGCAGGGGGATTAATTTTATTGTTGGGGGCTGGGGAAATCATTTTATTGCTGGGGGCATCATCTTTTGTTGGGGGCATAATTTTATTGCAGGGGAGATAGGACATAGTTTTATTGCTGGGGCATCATTTTTGTGCTGGGGGCATCATTTTATTGCAGGGGGCTTCATTTTATTGCAGTGGGGCTGGGGGCACTATTTTATTGCAATGGGGCTGGGGGCTTCATTTTATTGCTGGGTGCATCATTTATTGCTGGGTGCATCATTTATTGCAGGGGTGCTGGGGGCATCATATTTTTGTTGGGGGCATCGTTTTATTGCAGGGGCAGGGCTGGGGGCATCATTTATTGCAGTGGGGATGGGGCATCATTTTATTGCAGTGGGAATGGGACATCATTTTATTACAGGGGGACTGGGCATAATTTTATTGCTGGGGGAATCATTTATTGCAGGGGGGCTGGGGGCATAATTTTATTGCAGGGGCATCATTTTATTGCTGGGGGCATCATTTTTTGCAGTGGGGATGGGGGCATCATTTTATTGCAGGGGGGCTGGGGCATCATATTTTTGTTGGGGGCATCATTTTATTGCAGGGGGTCTGGGGCATCATATTTTTGTTGGGGGCATCATTTTATTGCTGGGGGCATCATATTTTTGTTGGGGGCATCATTTTATTGCAGGGGCATCATTTTATTGCAGGAGAGCTGGGGCATCATTTTATTGCTGGCGCATATTTTTGTTGCAGGGGGGCTGGGGGCATCATTTTATTGCAGGGGGCTTCATTTTATTGCTGGAGGCATCATTTATTGCAGTGGGGACAGGGCATCATTTTATTGCTGGGGGCATCATTGCAGTGGGGCTGGGGGAATCATTTATTGTTGGGGGCAACATTTTGTGCAGGGGTCTGGGGCATAATTTTATTGCAGGGGGACTATGCTTCGTTTTATTGCAGGAGGGCTTCATTTTATTGCAGGGGGCTGGGGAATCATTTTATTGCTGGGGGGCTGAGGACATCATATTTTTGTTGGAGGCATCATTTTATTGCAGGGGGCATCATTTTATAACAGAAAGCATCATTTTTTTTGCAGGGGGACTGGGCTTCATTTTATTGCTGGGGGCATCATTTTATTGCAGTGGGGATGGGACATCATTTTATTGCAGGGGGCTGGGGGTTTAATTTTATTGCTGGGGGCATCATTGCAGTGCGGCTGGGGGGATCATTTATTGCTGGGGGGATCATTTATTGCTGGGGGAATCATTTATTGCTGGGGGTATCATACTTTTGTTGGGTCATCATACTTTTGTTGGATGCATCATTTTATTGCAGGGTGCATCATTTTATTGCTGGGGCATCATTTTATTGCAGGGGGGCTGGGGGCTTAATTTTGTTGCAGGGGGGCTCGGGGCCTAATTTCTTTCATGTAATTAGCAAGAGTCCATGAGCTAGTGACGTATGGGATATACATTCCTACCAGGAGGGGCAAAGTTTCCCAAACCTCAAAATGCCTATAAATACACCCCTCACCACACCCACAATTCAGTTTTACAAACTTTGCCTCCTATGGAGGTGGTGAAGTAAGTTTGTGCTAGATTCTACGTTGATATGCGCTCCGCAGCAAGTTGGAGCCCGGTTTTCCTCTCAGCGTGCAGTGAATGTCAGAGGGATGTGAGGAGAGTATTGCCTATTTGAATGCAGTGATCTCCTTCTACGGGGTCTATTTCATAGGTTCTCTGTTATCGGTCGTAGAGATTCATCTCTTACCTCCCTTTTCAGATCGACGATATACTCTTATTTATATACCATTACCTCTGCTGATTTTCGTTTCAGTACTGGTTTGGCTTTCTACAAACATGTAGATGGGTGTCCTGGGGTAAGTAAATCTTATTTTCTGTGACACTCTAAGCTATGGTTGGGCACTTTATTTATAAAGTTCTAAATATATGTATTCAAACATTTATTTGCCTTGACTCAGAATGTTCAACATTCCTTATTTTCAGACAGTCAGTTTCATATTTGGGATTATGCGTTTGAATTAATCATTTTTTCTTACCTTAAAAATTTGACTTTTTTTCCCTGTGGGCTGTTAGGCTCGCGGGGGCTGAAAATGCTTCATTTTATTGCGTCATTCTTGGCGCAGACTTTTTTGGCGCAAAAAATCTTTTTCTGTTTCCGGCGTCATACGTGTCGCCGGAAGTTGCGTCATTTTTTGACGTCCTTTTGCGCCAAAAATGTCGGCGTTCCGGATGTGGCGTCATTTTTGGAGCCAAAAAGCATTTAGGCGCCAAACAATGTGGGCGTATTATTTGGCGCCAAAAAATATGGGCGTCGCTTTTGTCTCCACATTATTTCAGTCTCATTTTTTCTTTGCTTCTGGTTACTAGAAGCTTGTTTATTGGCATTTTTTCCCATTCCTGAAACTGTCATTTAAGGAATTTGATCAATTTTGCTTTATATGTTGTTTTTTCTCTTACATATTGCAAGATGTCTCACGTTGCATCTGAGTCAGAAGATACTTCAGGAAAATCGCTGTCTAGTGCTGGAACTACCAAAGCTAAGTGTATCTGCTGTAAACTTTTGGTAGCTATTCCTCCGGCTGTTGTTTGTATTAATTGTCATGACAAACTTGTTAAAGCAGATAATATTTCCTTTAGTAATGTACCATTGCCTGTTGCAGTTCCTCAACATCTAAGGTGCAGAATGTTCCTGATAACATAAGAGATTTTGTTTCTGAATCCATCAAGAAGGCTATGTCTGTTATTTCTCCTTCTAGTAAACATAAAAAATATTTTAAAACTTCTCTCTCTACAGATGAATTTTTAAATGAACATCATCATTCTGATTCTGATGACTCTTCTTATGCCAGTTCCAGTTCTGGAACAGGGGATGGGGTTTTATTCAAATCTCTTCATTGTACCAAAGAAGGAGAATTCCTTCAGACCAGTTCTGGATCTAAAAATATTGAATTGTTATGTAAGGATACCAACGTTCAAAATGGTAACTGTAAGGACTATCTTGCCTTTTGTTCAGCAAGGGCATTATATGTCCACAATAGATTTACAGGATGCTTATCTGCATATTCCGATTCATCCAGATCATTATCAGTTCCTGAGATTCTCTTTTCTGGACAAGCATTACCAGTTTGTGGCTCTGCCGTTTGGCCTAGCTACAGCTCCAAGAATTTTTACAAAGGTTCTCGGTGCCCTTCTGTCTGTAATCAGAGAACAGGGTATTGTGGTATTTCCTTATTTGGACGATATCTTGGTACTCAGTCTTTACATTTAGCAGAATCTCATACGAATCGACTTGTGTTGTTTCTTCAAGATCATGGTTGGAGGATCAATTTACCAAAAAGTTCATTGATTCCTCAGACAAGGGTAACTTTTCTGGGTTTCCAGATAGATTCAGTGTCCATGACTCTGTCTTTAACAGACAAGAGACGTCTAAAATTGATTTCAGCTTGTCGAAACCTTCAGTCACAATCATTCCCTTCGGTAGCCTTATGCATGGAAATTCTAGGTCTTATGACTGCTGCATCGGACGCGATCCCCTTTGCTCGTTTTCACATGCGACCTCTTCAGCTCTGTATGCTGAATCAATGGTGCAGGGATTACACAAAGATATCTCAATTAATATCTTTAAAACCGATTGTACGACACTCTCTAACGTGGTGGACAGATCACCATCGTTTAATTCAGGGGGCTTCTTTTGTGCTTCCGACCTGGACTGTAATTTCAACAGATGCAAGTCTCACAGGTTGGGGAGCTGTGTGGGGATCTCTGACGGCACAAGGAGTTTGGGAATCTCAGGAGGTGAGATTACCGATCAATATTTTGGAACTCCGTGCAATTTTCAGAGCTCTTCAGTCTTGGCCTCTTCTGAAGAGAGAATCGTTCATTTGTTTTCAGACAGACAATGTCACAACTGTGGCATACATCAATCATCAAGGAGGGACTCACAGTCCTCTGGCTATGAAAGAAGTATCTCGAATTCTGGTTTGGGCGGAATCCAGCTCCTGTCTAATCTCTGCGGTTCATATCCCAGGTATAGACAATTGGGAAGCGGATTATCTCAGTCGCCAAACGTTGCATCCGGGCGAATGGTCTCTTCACCCAGAGGTATTTCTTCAGATTGTTCAAATATGGGAGCTTCCAGAAATAGATCTGATGGCGTCTCATCTAAACAAGAAACTTCCCAGGTATCTGTCCAGATCCCGGGATCCTCAGGCGGAAGCAGTGGATGCATTTTCACTTCCTTGGAAGTATCATCCTGCTTATATCTTTCCACCTCTAGTTCTTCTTCCAAGAGTAATCTCCAAGATTCTGAAGGAATGCTCGTTTGTTCTGCTGGTAGCTCCGGCATGGCCTCACAGGTTTTGGTATGCGGATCTTGTCCGGGTGGCCTCTTGCCATCCGTGGACTCTTCCGCTACGACCAGACCTTCTGTCGCAAGGTCCTTTTTTCCATCAGGATCTCAAATCCTTAAATTTAAAGGTATGGAGATTGAACGCTTGATTCTTAGTCAAAGAGGTTTCTCTGACTCTGTGATTAATACTATGTTACAGGCTCGTAAATCTGTATCCAGAGAGATATATTATAGAGTCTGGAAGACTTATATTTCTTGGTGTCTTTCTCATCATTTTTCTTGGCATTCTTTTAGAATTCCAAGAATTTTACAGTTTCTTCAGGATGGTTTAGATAAAGGTTTGTCCGCAAGTTCCTTGAAAGGACAAATCTCTGCTCTTTCTGTTCTTTTTCACAGAAAGATTGCTAATCTTCCTGATATTCATTGTTTTGTACAAGCTTTGGTTCGTATAAAACCTGTCATTAAGTCAATTTCTCCTCCTTGGAGTTTGAATTTGGTTCTAGGGGCTCTTCAAGCTCCTCCGTTTGAACCTATGCATTCATTGGACATTAAATTACTTTCTTGGAAAGTTTTGTTCCTTTTGGCAATCTCTTCTGCCAGAAGAGTTTCTGAATTATCTGCTCTTTCTTGTGAGTCTCCTTTTCTGATTTTTCATCAGGATAAGGCAGTGTTGCGAACTTCTTTTGAATTTTTACCTAAAGTTGTGAATTCCAACAACATTAGTAGAGAAATTGTGGTTCCTTCATTATGTCCTAATCCTAAGAATTCTAAGGAGAAATCGTTACATTCTTTGGATGCTGTTAGAGCTTTGAAATATTATGTTGAAGCTACTAAGTCTTTCCGAAAGACTTCTAGTTTATTTGTTATCTTTTCCGGTTCTAGAAAAGGCCAGAAAGCTTCTGCCATTTCTTTGGCATCTTGGTTGAAATCTTTAATTCATCTTGCCTATGTTGAGTCGGGTAAAACTCCGCCTCAAAGGATTACAGCTCATTCTACTAGGTCAGTTTCTACTTCCTGGGCGTTTAGGAATGAAGCTTCGATTGATCAAATTTGCAAAGCAGCAACTTGGTCCTCTTTTTTACTAAATTCTACCATTTTGATGTATTTTCTTCTTCTGAAGCAGTTTTTGGTAGAAAAGTACTTCAGGCAGCGGTTTCAGTTTGAATCTTCTGCTTATGTTTTTCATTAAACTTTATTTTGGGTGTGGATTATTTTCAGCAGGAATTGGCTGTCTTTATTTTATCCCTCCCTCTCTAGTGACTCTTGCGTGGAAAGATCCACATCTTGGGTAATCATTATCCCATACGTCACTAGCTCATGGACTCTTGCTAATTACATGAAAGAAAACATAATTTATGTAAGAACTTACCTGATAAATTCATTTCTTTCATATTAGCAAGAGTCCATGAGGCCCACCCTTTTTTTGTGGTGGTTATGATTTTTGTATAAAGCACAATTATTCCAATTCCTTATTTTATATGCTTTCGCACTTTTTTATCACCCCACTTCTTGGCTATTCGTTAAACTGAATTGTGGGTGTGGTGAGGGGTGTATTTATAGGCATTTTGAGGTTTGGGAAACTTTGCCCCTCCTGGTAGGAATGTATATCCCATACGTCACTAGCTCATGGACTCTTGCTAATATGAAATAAATGAATTTATCAGGTAAGTTCTTACATAAATTATGTTTTTATTGCTGGGGGCACCATTTATTTTATTTATTTGTGTGTGTGTGGGCTGTGTGTGTGTGTGTGTGTGGGCTGTGTGTGGGCTGTGTACACCTGTGTTCCTGTGTATGTGTCTGAGTGTGTGGATGTATGTGTATATAAATATCTCTGTGTATTATATCTGTGTTTTTGTGTGGTACAGTGCATTGCCCCATTTCTTTTAAGTATTTTTTGTTCTGGGTAGAGGCCCTGGGATGTCAATCTGCCTAGAGACTTGCACTTGCTAGGGCCGGCCCTGGCGTCTCTAATGTTCTTGTTGTTATAAGAAAACACATAAAAATAAGGCCCAGTTCAACTCAACTGTTCCTAATTGTCAGCATAATTCTTCATTATATACATTAACAGTTGTTCCAATAGTACAAATGGTATATTGCAATATATACAATGTTATAGTGCTCCACGTTAGTGGATTTATGTTTTTTTTTATATATATAAAATGTTGTGCATAACCTTAAATTATTATTTTTTTTTCATTATAAAAGCTGTGGGGCGGGGTTGGGGTGGAGAGAAAGGGGCCCCATTTTGTCATTCTGCCTTGGGCCCCGCAATGGCTAGGGCCGGCCCTGTATGTAGTTTATTTATGTGGGCACTTATGTAGTCTATAGGCTATTAGTAGGCACACTTAGTGCTGTGCATCATAGCCAGGCGACTATTGTGACAGGTATTTTTCCTTATATGTTCAGTATGGGAATTTGGGCTGCAGGAACCTACATTTTTATTATATACACGTTATGTTTTTTTATTTTTTTGGTTGTTAGCACGCATTGGTTATTTTTAGTGCATTTGAGTTATGTTAGCGCGTATCTGCTTCTTGCTTATGTTTAGTTTTTGGGGTGTATTTAATGAAGGTTTTCTGTTTATGTATTTACATACCTATTATTTTTTAGGATTTTTGTGTTTAAATCCTTGATTGTATTTGCCTGCTACATTAATTTATTTTCTGTGGTTTTCAGTCTAGGTCAATTTTTTCATGATGGAGCGTTCTGGTTCTGTCCTCACTATTTTACTACTAATATTAAGTGTATTTTGTTCTTACTTTTCCTGGAGTGGTTTTTGGTAGGTCCTTCACACAGTAGTTTCTGTACAGTAATAAAAAGAGGGTTTTGATTTAAAGGGTATATATAATAAATTATATTGTCCCACCCTCATTACTCGATTCCACAACTTGGGTATTAGTTTCCCAGGATTAATGGTTTGTGGATTCTTACCACCTTTATAATTTATGGTTACCTGATAAATTAATTTATTTCATGGTGTTGAGAGTCTGCGAGACCCGCCCATTTTTTTCTAGATATTATTTCTTTCTTTCATGTAATTGGCAAGAGTCCATGAGCTAGTGACGTATGGGATATACATTCCTACCAGGAGGGGCAAAGTTTCCCAAACCTCAAAATGCCTATAAATACACAAAAAGAAGGATACAATATACAGTGCTAGATGGAAAATAACACTTAAATGTAACAACAAGAACTGATACTCTCCTTTTAAATAAGACTGCAGCCTTCTTACAGTCTCTCCTCTATGACTGTTTTGAACAAGTGGAAATGGAAAATAGATGGCGCTGGTCTGTACAATGATGTTTCTCTATATGATGAAGAGAAAAAGGGCTTGAGGTGTGTGTAGAATCCAATTAATATAAGTGCAGTATACTCACTCCGTAAGTAGTGGGAGTTCAGCTGCAGTGTGATATGTCTCCAGAGTAATGAAGTTCCCCGGAATAAATGTGTGATTTCAGGATCTATCCAGAACCTGTTAGTAGGTCTGCAAGCAAATGAAGACTCAAAATGACCAAAAGGTGTCCAGTAAATCAAGAAAAACAAAATAGTAACTTACTCCATATATAGGAGAATCCGGCTTGTCTCAGCAAAGAAGGGTATCAACAGTCTTCCAACTTTGATTAAAATGTATTTATTTAAGCTTCTGGATAGATCCTGAAATCACACATTTATTCCGGGGAACTTCATTACTCTGGAGACATATCACACCGCAGCTGAACTCCCACTACTTATGGAGTGAGTATACTGCACTTATATTAATTGGATTCTACACACACCTCAAGCCCTTTTTCTCTTCATCATATAGAGAAACATCATTGTACAGACCAGCGCCATCTATTTTCCATTTCCGCCTATAAATACACCCCTCACCACACCCACAATTCAGTTTTACAAACTTTGCCTCCCATGGAGGTGGTGAAGTAAATTTGTGCTAGATTTCTACGTTGATATGCGTTTCGCAGCAGGCTGAAGCCCAATTTTCCTCTGAGTGCAGTGAATGTCAGAGGGATGTGAAGAGAGTATTGCCTATTTGAATACCATGGTCTTCCTCTAAGGGATCTATTTCATAGGTTCTCTTATCGGTCGTAGAGATTTCTTCTCCTACCTCCCTTTTCAGATCGACAATATACTCTTATATACCATTACCTCTACTGATTCTCTTTTCAGTACTGGTTTGGCTATCTACTATATGTAGATGAGTGTCTTAGGGTAAGTAAGTCTTATTTCTATTTATGACACTCAAAGCTATGGTTGGGCACTTTATATGTAAAGTTCTAAATATATGTGTTAAAACTTATATTTGCCATGATTCAGGATAATCGGTATTCCTTCTTTCAGACTGCCAGTTTTCATTTTTGGGAAAATGCATATAAATTATATTTTTTCTTACCTTAAAAAATTTTTCAATTTACTTTTTTCCAAAAATGCGGGCTGTTAGGCTCGCGGGTGCAGAAAATGCTTCTATTTATTGCGTCATTTTTGGCGCTAAACTTTTTTGCCGCAAAAATTTCGTCATTTCTGGCGTCATAGTTGGCGCCGGAAATTTTCACGTGATTTCGTCATTTTTGACATATGTGTGTTGCGAACGTTTTTTGGTTCCAAAAAATATGGGCGTCATTCTTGGCGCCAAAAATGTGGGCGTCATACTTGGCGCCAGTTTTTTTTCACATTATTTCAGTCTCACTTTTTAGTTGCTTCTGGTTTTCTAGAGGCTTGTTTCATTTTGCATTTTTTCCCATTCCTGAAACTGCCATTTAAGGAATTTGATAATTTTGCTTTATATGTTGTTTTTTCTATTACATATTGCAAGATGTCACTACCTGACCCTGGATCAGAATCTACTTCTGGAAAGACGCTGCCTGATGTCGGTTCTACCAAAGCTAAGTGCATTTGTTGTAAACTTTTGGTAACTGTTCCTCCGGCTGTAGTTTGTGTTAGTTGTCATGATAAACTATAAAACGCAGATAGTATTTCCATTAGTAATATTCCATTACCTGTTGTTGTTCCTTCAACATCTAATGTTCAGGATGTTCCTGTTAATGTTAAAGAGTTTGTTTCTAATTCTATTCAGAAGGCTTTGTCTGTTATTCCTCCTTCTAGTAAACGTAAGAGGTCTTTTAAAACTTCTCATATTTCAGATGAATTTTTAAATGACCGCCATCATTCTGACTTATCTATTTCTGAGGAGGATCTATCTGGTTCAGAAGATTCTGCCTCAGATATTGACACTGATAAATCTTCATATTTGTTTAAGATGGAGTTTATTCGTTCTTTACTTAAAGAAGTGTTGATTGCATTAGATATGGAGGAGTCTAGTCCTCTTGATATTAAAACTAATAAGCGTTTAAATTCAGTTTTTAAACCTCATGTAGTTATTCCAGAAGTTTTTCCAGTTCCTGATGCTATTTCAGAAGTAATTTCTAGGGAATGGAATAGTCTGGGTATTTCATTTACTCCTTCTCCAAGGTTTAAGAAATTGTACCCTTTGCCATCTGATAGATTAGAGTTTTGGGAGAAAATCCCCAAAGTTGATGGGGCTATCTCTACTCTTGCTAAACGTACTACTATTTCTACGGCAGATAGTACTTCGTTTAAGATCCTTTAGATAGGAAGCTTGAATCCTTTTTAAGGAAGGCTTATTTATGTTCAGGTAATCTTCTTAGACCTGCTATTTCTTTGGCTGATGTTGCTGCAGCTTCAACTTTCTGGTTGGAGGCTTTAGCGCAACAAGTGTCAGATCATAATGCTTATAGCATTGTTAAACTTCTTCAACATGCTAATAACTTTGTTTGTGATGCCATTTTTTTATATCATTAGAATTGATGTCAGGTATATGTCTTTAGCTATTTTAGCCAGAAGAGCTTTATGGCTTAAGTCTTGGAATGCAGATATGACTTCTAAGTCAACATTGCTTTCTCTTTCTTTCCAAGGTAATAAATTATTTGGTTCTCAGTTAGATTCAATAATTTCAACTGTTACTGGGGGGAAGGGAGCCTTTTTGCCTCAGGATAAAAAATCTAAGGGTAAATATAGGGCTGCTAATCGTTTTCGTTCCTTTCGTCAGAATAAGGAACAAAAGCCTGACCCTTCCCCTAAAGGAACAGTTTCCGTTTGGAAACCTTCTCCAGTCTGGAATAAATCCAAGCCTTTTAGAAAGTCAAAACCAGCTCCCAAATCCGCATGAAGGTGCAGCCCTCATTCCAGCACAGCTGGTAGGGGGCAGGTTACGATTTTTTCAAAGATGTCTGGATCAATTTGATTCAAAGTCTTTGGATTTAGAACATTGTTTCACAAGGGTACAGACTAGGTTTCAAGGTAAAACGACCTGTGAGAAGATTTTTTCTCTCACGCATTCCAGTAAACCCAATAAAGCTCAAGCGTTTCTGAAATGTGTTTCAGACCTGGAGTCAGCTGGGGTAATTGTGCCAGTTCCAGTTCTGGAATGGGGCCTGGGGTTTTATTCAAATCTGTTCATTGTTCCAAAGAAAGAATTCTTTCAGACCAGTTCTGGATCTAAAAATATCGAATTGTTATGTAAGGATACCAACATTCAAAATGGTGACTATAAGGACTATTCTGCCTTTTGTTCAGCAAGGGCATTATATGTCCACAGTAGACTTACAGGATGCATATCTTCATATTCCAATTCATCCGGACCACTATCAGTTCCTGAGATTCTCTTTTCTAGACAAGCATTACCAGTTTGTTGCTCTTCCTTTTGGCCTAGCAACAGCTCCAAGGATCTTTTCGAAGGTTCTCGGTGCCCTTCTCTCTGTAATCAGGGAGCAGGGTATTGCGGTATTTCCTTATTTGGACGATATCTTGGTACTTGCTCAGTCTTTACATTCTGCAGAATCTCACGCGAATCAACTTGTGTTGTTTCTTCAAAGACATGGTTGGAGGATTAATTTACCAAAGAGTTCCTTGATTCCTCAGACAAGGGTAACCTTTTTGGGTTTCCAAATAGATTCAGTGTCCATGACTTTGTCTCTGACAGAGAAAAGACGTCTGAAATTGGTTTCAGCTTGTCGAAACCTTCAGTCTCAATCTTTCCCTTCGGTAGCTTTGTGCATGGAAATTTTAGGTCTCATGATTGCTGCATCGGACGCGATCCCGTTTGCTCGTTTTCACATGAGACCTCTCCAGCTGTGTATGCTGAATCAATGGTGCAGGGATTATACAAAGATATCACAATTAATATCCTTAAATCCCAATGTTCGATCTTCTCTGACTTGGTGGTTGGATCACCATCGTTTAGTTCAAGGGGCCTCTTTTGGTCGTCCAACCTGGACTGTGATCTCAACAGATGCAAGTCTTTCAGGTTGGGGAGCTGTATGGGGATCTCTGACAGTTCAGGGGGTTTGGGAATCTCAGGAGGCGAGATTACCAATCAACATTTTGGAACTCCGTGCGATTTTCAGAGCTCTTCAGTTCTGGCCTCTTCTGAAGAGAGAATAGTTTATTTGTTTTCAGACAGACAATGTCACAACCGTGGCATATGTCAATCATCAAGGGGGGACTCACTGTCCTCAGGCTATGAAAGAAGTATCTCGGATACTTGTTTGGGCGGAATCCAGCTCCTGTCTAGTTTCTGCGGTTCACATCCCAGGTATAGACAATTGGGAAGCGGATTATCTCAGTCGCCAGACGTTACATCCGGGTGAATGGTCTCTTCACCCAGAGGTATTTCTTCAGATTGTTCAAATCTGGGGACTTCCAGAAATAGATCTGATGGCTTCTCATCTAAACAAGAAACTTCCCAGGTATCTGTCCAGATCCAGGGATCCTCAGACGGAAGCAGTGGACGCGTTGTCACTTCCTTGGAATTATCAACCTGCTTATATCTTTCCACCTCTAGTTCTTCTTCCAAAAGTGATTTCCAAAATCCTAATGGAGCATTCGTTTGTACTGCTGGTGGCTCCAGCATGGCCACACAGGTTTTGGTATGCGGATCTCGTTCGGATGGCCAGTTGCCAACCTTGGACTCTTCCGTTAAGACCAGACCTATCTCAAGGCCCATTTTTCCATCAGGATCTCAAATCATTAAATTTGAAGGTATGGAGATTGAACGCTTAATACTTAGTCATAGAGGTTTCTCTGATTCAGTGATTAATACTATGTTACATGCTCGTAAATATGTGTCTAGAAAGATCAATTACCGAGTCTGGAAGACTTACATTTCTTGGTGTTCTTCACATAAATTCTCTTGGCATTCTTTTAGAATTCCTAGAATTTTACAGTTTCTTCAGGATGGTTTGGAAAAAGGTTTGTCTGCAAGTTCCTTTAAGGGACAAATCTCTGCTCTTTCCGTTCTTTTTTACAGAAAGATTGCTAATTATCCTGATATTCATTGTTTTGTACAGGCTTTGGGTTGTATCAAGCCTGTCATTAAGTCAATCTCTCCTCCTTGGAGTCTCAATTTGGTTCTGAGGGCTTTACAGGCTCCTCCGTTTGAACCTATGCATTCTTTGGATATTAAATTACTTTCCTGGAAAGTTTTGTTCCTTTTGGCCATCTCTTCTGCTAGAAGAGTTTCTGAGTTATCTGCTCTTTCTTGTGAATCTCCTTTTCTGATTTTTCATCAGGATAAGGCGGTGTTGCAGACTTCATTTAATTTTTTACCTAAAGTTGTGAATTCTAACAACATTAGTAGAGAAATAGTTTTCCCTTCTTTGTGTCCTAATCCTAAGAATTCTCTGGAGAAATCTTGACATTCTTTGGATGTAGTAAGAGCTTTAAAATATTATGTTGAAGCTACTAAAGATTTCAGAAAGACGTCTAGTCTATTTGTTATTTTTTCTGGTTCTAGGAATGGTCAGAAGGCTTCTGCCATTTCTTTGGCGTCTTGGTTAAAGTCTTTGATTCATCATGCTTATGTGGAGTCGGGTAAATCCCCGCCTCAAAGGATTACGGCTCATTCTACTAGGTCAGTTTCTACTTCCTGGGCTTTTAGGAATGAAGCTTCTGTTGATCAGATTTGCAAAGCAGCAACTTGGTCTTCTTTGCATACTTTTACTAAATTCTACCATTTTGATGTTTTCTCTTCTTCTGAAGCAGTTTTTGGTAGAAAAGTACTTCAGGCAGCTTTTTCAGTTTGATTCTTCTGCTTATAATTTCAGTTTTTTTCATTATAAGATTAAAACTTTTTGATTTGGGTTGTGGATTAATTTTTCAGCGGAATTGGCTGTCTTTATTTTATCCCTCCCTCTCTAGTGACTCTTGCGTGAAAGTTCCACATCTTGGGCATCTGCTATACCATACGTCACTAGCTTATGGACTCTTGCCAATTACATGAAAGAAAACATAATTTATGTAAGAACTTACCTGATAAATTAATTTCTTTCATATTGGCAAGAGTCCATGAGACCCACCCTTTTTTTGTGGTGGTTATGATTTTTTTGTATGAAGCACAATTATTCCAATTCCTTATTTTGATGCTTTCGCTCCTTTCTTATCACCCCACTTCTTGGCTATTTGTTAAACTGAATTGTGGGTGTGGTGAGGGGTGTATTTATAGGCATTTTGAGGTTTGGGAAACTTTGCCCCTCCTGGTAGGAATGTATATCCCATACGTCACTAGCTCATGGACTCTTGCCAATATGAAAGAAATGAATTTATCAGGTAAGTTCTTACATAAATTATGTTATTTTTTTCTAGTGGCAGTTTAAATGTGCATCTCTTTTGTTGCCTGCTCCTTTTTTACTTGCTCTTGTCCTTTCCTACCTGGCTATACATCAGACTGGTTTTACCAGTGAGGTGAGAGGGTTTTTAAGGGCTCTTGGAGTTTTTGGAACCTTTGCCTCCTCCTAATGGCCAGGAGTTGAATAATGGTAGTAATGGCTCGTGGACTCTCACCACCATGAAATAAATCAATTTACCCCATAAGCATAAATTATATTTTTGCCAACAATGACGATGGCAAGCTGTCTGTTACAGTAACAAGTTTGGCTTTTCCAAATAAGGCAAACTCACCCAGTAAGTTAGTTTATTTGCAACACTACAGAAAAATATATTGTAATTACATGTTCTTTTAAAGTCACCTTTCAACTAAATCTAAAATAGTGCACAAGCTGTATAAGAAAAATACCTAGCACATGTATAATTTCTGCAAATGTTGGGAATTAGGGGTGTTACAATAAAGATGAGCTGGCTGCAGGGTTGTGATTATGGGTACTTAGGACAGATGTTATAGCTCTGGGGTTACTTGCCACTGTGAAGGTTGAGAAACTCTGCTGTAATGAGTCAGCCATGATGCTTGGTTTCATAGATAAATGAAGCCTCTATATATTAGATTATTGTGATTTGATAATCTGCTCTTCCTATTGCCGGCTTCCCATTCTGCTATTCTGCTTTTCCTCTGACCCTGTCTGGAATCAAGAGTGTGTGAAGAGGGGGAGGGAATGTTAAATGTGACATATGGTAGAGAGGGGAGATTTGGGACAATGAGGAAGCTGTTCACCTCCCCACGTGTCCACTAACAAAATACACATGCTTGTAAGCATCTTCTAGCTTTCTGCTACATTTTTCCTTTCACTCATCTATTTCGTTGCATATGTAGTGTGATCTAAATCATACCTCCTTCTTTATCTGACTTTTTTTTTTTTACCCCTCCTTCTCCTCCTCATAACTTTAGTCTCCCAGATTTCCTGCATTTCTAATCATTTTATAAGGGAGGTGTGTTCATGTACTGGTCTCTCTGCAGTGGGTAGGGGTTTCTTTCTTGGAGCTGAAGAATTGCAAGCAGTTTACATTGGTTTAAGAGATGTCTCTCTTGGAGTATACAGCAATGTTAAGTAGATTTTGTAATATGTTCTGGGTCAGGATATTATGTTGCGCTGCTGCAATGTCAGTGCTGCTGATTTCTTCAGTTTGGATCTGGCACCAGCGGGGGTCTGTGATATTAACAGCGGTAAGTATTTTGCTTTATATCCACAGATAAATTCCCATAGAGCGTAGGCCTATGATTCCACCTGTACTTTATATGGTAAATCAAATCGAAGGCACTTCTCCATTTATATAGATTGCTTATATTATATCAAATACACAAGTACATGACCAATATTTCAGCCAAGCAAGGGCCAAAAAGTTTGGCCTATGCACTTATGTATTTGATATAATACTAGTAATCTATATGAGTGGAGTAGTGCCCTGCATCTTATTAGTTTTATAGTTCTATCACCTGGCAAGAAAAAGATTAATTTTTGCAGCATTTAAAAAAAAAAAAAAAAGTTATTGTTTGTTTTGAAGTGGATGTGCACTATAAAATGTTATAATAATTGCGGAAACGAGTGGGTAGAACTGACATTCACTGATAAAAGTGGTAAAATGTTTATAAAAGTTTTCTTTTAAATAAGCACCACAGGTACTGTGCATGAGCACTGATGCTTAGTATGCATGTGTGTGTTCCTAGAGCTCTCAGTTCAAACCGTATGGTATCTCGCCAGGCTAGGGTAGAAGGATCGCTCTGCTTCTGTACAGGTGAATGATTAATGCATACACTTCGCCGGGCCATCCAGAGACCTTGAAATTGTTTGATACTGAGGCGCCCTGAGGAACAAAGCTGTAAATCCGTTAATAAAAGAAAACTTTATACACGAGAAGTGGTAGAACAAGCAACGGTTTGAGAGGCATTTACTTTAACTAATAACTGAAAGTTACATTTAATATCTTTTTGTCTATTTTAAATTGCATGACATTAAAGCTGTCACTCAAATGTACAAAAGGCAGAAAATAGATGGATTAAGGGGCAGAACTATCATTGGTGCAGCAAGATCAGTGGCACCAGGGCCCATGTACTGGGGGTCCATAGCAGCCATTCTATAGATAGGTGTGTGATCATTATCTGTGTATAGGCGGTAATGATTATAGATACATCATTATACAGTGTGTACACTATTAGTGTATAGATATTGTCATTAAATAGCATACTCATCCGATTATACATACTTATATTTATACAGAGCAGTGTACGCATTAGGGTGTAGTGTATAGAAACTCACATCATTATACAGCACATTGTGCTCACTGTCGTGCTCACTGTCAGTGTATAAAGGGACAGTCTACTCCAGGATCAACACATGTTTTTAGTTAAAGGGCCAGTATAGTCAAAATTAAACTTTCATGATTCAAATAGTGCATGAAATTTTAAACAACTTTCCAATTGACTTTTATAATCAAATTTGCTTTGTACTCTTGGTATTCTTAGTTGAAAACTAAACCTAGTGTAGGCTCATATGCAAATGTCTAAGCCCTTGAAGGCCGCCTCTTATCTCAAAGCATTTGACAGTTTTTTCCCAGCTAGGGGGCGTTAGTTCATATGTGCCATACAGATAACTTTGTGCTCACGCCCGGGGAGTTACTTATGAGAGGGCACTGATTGGCTAAGTAAGTCTGTCAAAAGAACTGAAATAAATGTGAAAGTCTGCAGAGGCTTAGATACAAGGTAATCATAGAGGTAAAAAGTATATTAATATAACCATGCTGGTTATAGGAATGAGTAATAAAGGGATTATCTATCTTTTTTTAACAATAAAAATTCTGGAGAAGACTCTCCCTTTCATGAATTTTCAGGTTTTTCAAAAATATATATATTTTTTTCACTACCAAAATAGAGGCTGACATAAAAACATATATATTGCTTCCTAATTCTACCATGCACTTTTGCTAGACAATTCTCTCACATCTACTGATTCATTAGGTCACATTATACATCATGACACAGTTTAACAAGAACACAAAGCCCTCCTTGCATACTGAACCATTATCCCATATCTGTTCTCGTATCCATTCTTTAAACATCTGTTTTCATCTCCAATACCTTCTCTGATGTAATGCCAGAGCCAAACCTCCATAATCATATCTTTGGACACTATAAAATAACAGTCTCAAGAAAAAACAAAACTAGCATAGCTCTAATACACTGAATAGATTCTGTTTGGATGTGTCAATTATCCATTTCTAAAATCTTGTACATATTTTTAGTATGATGACAAACTGTAAAAAATAAAATGTTTTCTAGAGCTTGAATTAAATAAGAATGTATACAGTGTGGAATATAATACATATTTAGTTTCTCCAGGATTGTTCAATAATCCAAATCAGAGAACCTGGAAGTCCATTTCATAAAAGAAATAGACCCAGCTGATTTACCATTGCCCGAATGGTGCCTAATGCACATGTTTCAGGCTCGCCGGAAACAGGAGTTAAGAAGCAGCGGTATTAAGACCGCTGCTCCTTAACTTGTCCGCTGCATCTCATATGATCGGGTTGATTGACACCCCCTGCCGATTGGCCGCAAATCTGCAGGGAGCGGCTTTGCACAAGCAGTAAACCAGAACTGCTTGTGCAATGATAAATGCCGACAGCTACAGCGGATCATGTCCGTCCGACAGATAATAAATCGGCCCCATAGACTATAGAAGTACCTATGTAAGTCCCAGCACCATCGTATGTGGTACGTACAGTAAGAATGTGTCTGGGAATACTTATTATTGTGGATATCAACATTATAAAGAACCATGTTGCTTGTCATAGTAGTTGGTCTGTATGTGCAGTGGACTTATATACTCTCCCTATCTGTGTCGGGTACCTCCTTTTATTAAGGGTGGAGATAAATTGTCTGCCATAAACAGAAAAGAGATGTTTTTCATTTATATGTTATAAAAAGTAGTTCTAAAGGCATCAGTGATTGTTGGACATCAAGCATTATACTGGTGTTTTTATGTTTTATAGATTCATTTATGTAATTATGCATTTTGTGATTTCTTTTTTTCTTTTCTTTGCTGTTATATTAAAGCAGGGCTGGGCTGGGGCCAAATATAGAATTGTACCTGGGACCTGTCTCTATTTCTGTTGCTGTTCTTCCCAGCCTGTTGTTTTACTACTTTGCCACCAGTTGGCTTGATCACAGGCTAATAATATTGGGTTTTTCTGTTTGCTGCAACTTTGTCTCTCTGGCTCCACCTGCTTTCCAGCTGAAACAAATCATATAATCAGCAGCCTGCTATATCTGGGAGGTTTGTTTTCAGTTCTGGGCTTTGACATCGAGTGTTATACTCTGAAAGACCCTCTGGTCCTGTTTCCTGAGTGAAATACAGATTTGTTTGGATTTCCTGGTGCCTGATTTCTGCTTCATTTACAGACTGCTCTTCTTCATTTTCCCTTGGCACTGTGTTCCATTTCTGGACTGATATTCTGGCAATTGATCTTGGCTAATCCGCTTATATTTCCTAAAGACTGACTCAGGTACTTTTGCTTGCTTGTTCCTGATACTACAGAGATCCAGTCTACAGCATATGCAAGTATCCTGTCTGTTATTACAAAGCCCTGCATT
Source organism: Bombina bombina (assembly GCF_027579735.1). Lineage (NCBI taxonomy): Eukaryota > Metazoa > Chordata > Amphibia > Anura > Bombinatoridae > Bombina > Bombina bombina. The sequence continues at coordinate 460,109,756 of NC_069502.1, forward strand.
CCTGCCTGTTATTACACAGTTCCAGGCTACAGCATATGCAAGTATCCTGCTTGTTATTACAAAGCCCTGCATTCCTGCCTGTTATTACACAGTTCCAGTCTACAGCATATGCAAGTATCCTGCCTGTTATACAAAGCTCTGCACTCCTGCCTGTTATTACACAGTCCCAGACTACAGCATATGCAAGTATCCTGTCTGTTATTACACAGTTCCAGTCTACAGCATATTCAAGTATCCTGCCTGTTATACAAAGCACTGCATTCCTGCCTGTTATTACACAGTTCCAGTCTACAGCATATGCAAGTATCCTGCCTGTTATACAAAGCCTGCATTCCTGCCTGTTATTACACAGTCCCAGTCTACAGCATATGCAAGTATCCTGCCTGTTATACAAAGCACTGCATTCCTGCCTGTTATTACACAGTTCCAGTCTACAGCATATGCAAGTATCCTGCCTGTTATACAAAGCACTGCATTCCTGTCTGTTATTACACAGTTCCAGTCTACAGCATATGCAAATATCCTGCCTGATATACAAAGCACTGTATTCTTGCCTGTTATTACACAGTTCCAGTCTACAGCATATGCAGGTATCCTGCCTGTTATTACACAGTTCCAGTCTACAGCATATGCAAATATCCTGCCTGGTATACAAAGCACTGCATTCCTGCCTGTTATTACACAGTTCCAGTCTACAGCATATGCAAGTATCCTGCCTGTTATACAAAGCACTGCATTCCTGCCTGTTATTACACAGTTCCAGTCTACAGCATATGCAAGTATCCTGTCTGTTATACAAAGCACTGCATTCCTGCCTCTTATTACACAGTTCTAATCTACAGCATATGCAAGTATCCTGCCTGTTATTGCAAAGATCTGTATTCCTGCCTAATACTACAGCCTATAGACATTGCCTTATCTAATTGCATATCTCTGCATTGCTAATTATCCTATAAATAAAACCATCACCTTTATTTCCTAAAACCTTGAACCTGTTTAATTATGCCAAAAAGGAAAGACACATGCAGACAAAACACAACTTTAACCCCAGAACCTGACACCTCTGCACAACAGCTCCCAACTCCTGAACCTGCTGCCTTGCAGAGTATGACAGAATGTCAAGGCCCTACATCGGAGCTTGCAGAGGTGATTCACTCTTTGACTGAAGTGTCGGAGAGAATTTTGTCTGTGGACTCTCATCTACTACAACTTAACCAAATTCTAAAATCCCTTCCGGATGCATTGAAGTCACTTATCCAAGATTTCACTGCAGGATTCCAGACATTACAGGATATCCTGAAAGACTTTATAAAAAAATAAAAATTCTGGGTTTGGCACTCCTACTCCTGTGTCCACTACCCCAAAGGCTGTATCCTTATCAATCCAAAGGAGGATATCAACCCCTCTTACCACTGATGAAATGGCCAGAAGGAGAACTAATGGCTTATGTTTCTATTGTGGAGCTACTGGGCATGTAATATCTTTTTGTCCAGTGAGACCCCCTAAGAAGTCTGTTCCGGGGTCTCCACCTCTAAATCCTGAGTCATCCAAGTGGACAGGCTACAGAGAGGAAGTCAAACTTTAATCCCACTTTGGATTCCTCTGGCGATGAGCTCTGCATAGGTTCTATTTTACATCCCCACTTTGATCAGCCTAGGACTGCACCTTCCAAAGGCTCTGATTCCTGTGAAGTACTAACATGTCATCCACAGAATCCTAGTACTACGAATCCAGAGATTTGCCTACCGAATGCAGCTACATTCTCATCTTTGTGCATTTCAGAAGAAATGTTTAACTATTCAACCATTGAAGATGATACTGATTCTGACACTGAAGGGACAGTGCTTCAAACTGCTGTTCGGTCAAAAGATCCTTTACCTCCTCTTCCTCATACCCACCTTTTCAGAACCTACAAGCCTAGAACTGCACAGAAACCGAAGATCAGTCCTGTTGGGGCCCTCTATACTAATTCCAGTCCCCAGAATCCTCTTCTGGAGAGCCCTTCAAAAAAGATAATACCCCCTGATTGTACATATACCTCTGATGGCACTCTGGTATGCATCAAAGATTTGGAGTTATACGAGAATGCTAAGTCTGCCCAGAGGTCATCCTTGAGGAGGGGGTACTGTCATGATCCAGCCTAGAATTGAACCTGGGACCTGTCTCTATTTCTGCTGCTGTTCTTCCCAGCCTGTTGTTTTACCACTTTGCCACCAGTTGGCTTGATCACAGGCTAAGAATATTGGGTTTTTCTGTTTGCTGCAACTTTGTCTCCCTGGCTCCACCTGCTTTCCAGCTGAAACAAATCATGTAATCAGCAGCCTGCTATATCTGGGAGGTTTGTTTTCAGTTCTGGGCCTTGACATTGAGTGTTATACTCTGAAAGACCCTCTGGTCCTGTTTCCTGAGTGAAATACAGATTTGTTTGGATTTCCTGGTGCCTGATTTCTGCTTCATTTACAGACTGCTCTTCTTCATTTTCCCTTGGCACTGTGTTCCATTTCTGGACTGATATTCTGGCAATTGATCTTGGCTAATCCGCTTATATTTCCTAAAGACTGACTCAGGTACTTTTGCTTGCTTGTTCCTGATACTACAGAGATCCAGTCTACAGCATATGCAAGTATCCTGTCTGTTATTACAAAGCCCTGCATTCCTGCCTGTTATTACACAGTTCCAGGCTACAGCATATGCAAGTATCCTGCTTGTTATTACAAAGCCCTGCATTCCTGCCTGTTATTACACAGTTCCAGTCTACAGCATATGCAAGTATCCTGCCTGTTATACAAAGTCTGCATTCCTGCCTGTTATTACACAGTTCCAGTCTACAGCATATGCAAATATCCTGCCTGATATACAAAGCACTGCATTCCTGCCTGTTATTACACAGTCCCAGTCTACAGCATATGCAAGTATCCTGCCTGTTATACAAAGCACTGCATTCCTGCCTGTTATCACACAGTTCCAGTCTACAGCATATGCAAGTATCCTGCCTGTTATTACACAGTTCCAGTCTACAGCATATGCAAATATCCTGCCTAATATACAAAGCACTGCATTCCTGCTTGTTATTACACAGTTCCAGTCTACAGCATATGCAAGTATCCTGCCTGTTATACAAAGCACTGCATTCCTGCCTGTTATTACACAGTTCCAGTCTACAACATATGCAAGTATCATGCCTGTTATACAAAGCACTGCATTCCTGCCTGTTATTACACAGTTCCAATCTACAGCATATGCAAATATCCTGCCTGTTATTACAAAGATCTTTATTCCTGCCTAATACTACAGCCTATAGACATTGCCTTATCTAATTGCATATCTCTGCATTGCTAATTATCCTATAAATAAAACCATCACCTTTATTTCCTAAAACCTTGAACCTGTTTAATTATGCCAAAAAGGAAAGACACACATAGACAAAACACAACTTTAACCCCAGAACCTGACACCTCTGAAAAACAGCTCCCAACTCCTGAATCTGCTCCCTTGCAGAGTATGACAAGGCCTGAGCATTTTTAGGTAGAGCTTCCCACTTCCACCCCCTTTTGTTATTTAACCATACCCTAAAATTGACATGTATTATCTACTAGTTTGATTTACAAAAACATTTAAAGCTTGTTTCACTATTTAATAAAAACCAAATAAAAAAAAAATACAGCAACAAGTATATATAATATAATTTAATATATATATAATTAATTAATTAAGAATAACCGCTTATTGCTAATCAGCCTGTGTAGTTACAGTGTCAGGGTGCCAGGAATCAGACTGAGACAAGAAGTGCAAAAATAATCACACCTTTATTAATAAGAAAAAATAATAAAAAGTTCACAAGTCAAACATTAAGCCAGGAGTTTAAGCCAGAGCTGGTAGTCAGACAAGCCAAGTCCGGAGCCAAAGTGAATAGTCAGACGAGCCGAGTCAGGAGCCAGAGCAAGTAGTCAGACAAGCTGGAATCAGGAACAAGGAGAACAGCAGAGTCAGGAACAAGCCAGGGATCAGGAACCAGGAGGGACATCAAACAGCCAGGTAATACACAGGAACTGGAACTCACAAACAGGTCTGAGACAACGCAAGGGCAAAGCATACTGAACAGAGGCCCTTTAAATAATAAGTGATGACATCACAATACTGAGACTGCAACCTGTCTCACACGGATGATATACACCAGTCCGGCAATAAGAGGGCATGCAGAAAATGAGCAGCATCAGACACTCTGCACCAGATTCAGTAAGAGGTGAGTAAAATGGCTGCCAGCAGCACATGGCAAACAAAGCAGGAAAAAACTTTGACAGTACCCTCCCCTCAATGACCCCTCCCCCGCGGGAGGACAAAAGGCTTATTGGGGAAACGGGCATGGAAGGCACGGAGGAAGGTGGAAGCATGAACATCAGAGGATGGAACCCATGAACGCTCCTCCGGACCGTAGCCCCTCCAGTGAACCAAATACTGTACGTGGCCCCTGGACATACGAGAGTTAATAATGCTGCTGACCTCATATTCTTCATGGTTGTCAACAGAGATAGGACGAGGCAACACAGTGGTAAACGGATTACAAACTAATGGTTTCAAGAAAGACATTAAAAACATTGGAGATGCGCATTGCAGGAGGAAGGTCAAGAGCGTAGGCCACAGGATTGACCCGTTGGAGTTGCGGGAGGACAGCCAAACCCTCTCATCAACCTGGTAGGAATGCGCGGGCAGATGCCTATGATCAGCCTGGAACTTTTGGCGCTGCATAGAACGATGAAGGCAATCCTGAATCTGCACCCACATGGAACGGATTTGCCGGAGATGCTCCTCCAAAGCCGGAATACCCTGAGAAATGAATGAATCGGGCAACAAGGATGGTTGAAACCCATAATTTGCCATGAACGGGGATAACTGGGAGGAAGCATTAATAGCACTATTACGAGCGAACTCTGCCCAAGGTAACAGTTCAGACCAATTATTGTGGTGATCTGATACATAGCAACGGAGGAACTTAAGAGCTTGATAAGACGTTCCACAGCGACATTGGATTGATGGTGATATGCCGAGGAGAATGAAAGCTGGATCCCCCATTTGAGCACAAAAGGAACACCAAAATCTGGAGACAAACTGGCTACCCCGGTCCGAGACTATCTCCTTGGGTAATCCATGTAAACGGAAGACCTCCTGGGCAAAAATTGAAGCAAGTTCCTGAGCGGTAGGCAGCTTCTTCAAGGGAATGCAATGTGACATTTTAGAAAAACGGTCAACCACCATTAGGATAACACTATTGCCATTGGAAACAGGGAGCTCGACAATGAAGTCCATGGAAAGATGTGTCCAAGGACGCTTACTATTAGTATTAGGTTGAAGAAGACCCACAGGAAGATGCAGAGGAGTCTTATTCTGTGTAAAGACTGAGCAGGAGGCAACATACGCAGCAACATCAGAATGAAGACCAAATCATTTGGTTCTTTCCCGGGTGACCTGCGGCTTTAGGATAGTGGTAAGTGTGCAATAGTTTAGTTCGAAGATTCTAAGGAACAAAGCACTTACCACTAGGTTTCTCAGGAGGTGCATTGGTTTGTGCAGCCAGGATCTCCTTAATCCTAATGAGATTGTATGCTCCTCTCAAATCAAGTTTAGAAAAGACCGTAGCTCCCTTGAGACAGTCAAAGAGTTCCGTAATGAGCGGAATAGGGTAAGCATTCTTAATGGTAAGATGATTAAGACCCCTATAATCGATTCATGGTCTTAACATGAAGAAGAAACCAGCCCCTGCAGGAGAGCAGGATTTGCAGATTATCCCCTGCGACAGAGCATCGGCAACATACTCCTCTATAGCACAATTCTCTGCAACAGACAGAGGGTAAACCCATCCCCGAGGGGGAATGACTCTGGGTTACAGGTCTATGGCACAATCGTAAGACCGGTGAGGAGGCAACATATCGGCACGCACCTTGTCAAAAACGTCTAGGAACTCTCGGTACTCCTCTGGCAATTGAGATACTGAAGAAGTGCACAAGACTTTGACTGGTTTCCGAAGACAAGTGGAAATACATTGCGGGGACCATGACAAAATTTCGGACCTGCGCCAGTCAAGACTGGGATTGTGCTTTTGGAGCCAAGGATAACCCAGAACAACCGGAAAATGCGGAGAGTTTATCACCTGGAACTGGAGGGTTTCAAAATGGAGAGCCCCAACAGCCATAGATAATGGAGCGGTTTCGTGAGTAATGAGTGCGGGCTGAAGGGGCCTGCCATCAATAGCAAGCGGAACGGACCAAGGCAATACAGGAATGGAGTGCTTTGATACAAAAGCACTGTCAAGGAAATAGCCTGCAGCACCGGAGTCAACAAGAGCCTGGGTGACTATGGAGGAGTCCACCCAGGAAAGCGGTTCCGGGGACGAGGATAAACCACCCAAGGTCTGCCCCGACAGGACCTTAAGTGTGAGCGTTTCCTGGCCGTGTAGGACAAGACTTTAAAAGGTGGCCCTGTAACCCACAATAGAAGCAGAGCCCCTAAGGCCCTCTTCACCGTGGAGAGATGCATGAATCCCAACTGCATCGGCTCAGCAGTACCTGGTGACTCAGGACCAGGAGGCATTGGAGGATAGGGAGGCATGGGTGGGAACGAACACGTAGGAGACAACGTAACAGGAGGCTTCCGCAAGCGCTTCTTGAAAGAGGGCCTCTCACTTAGTCTGATGTCAATTAGGATTTAAAAAGACACCAATGCCTCGAGATCCTCTGGTAAATCTCTGGCAGCAACTTTGTCTTTAATCGCATCAGAGAGCCCATGAAAGAAGGCTGCAACAAGGGCTTAATTGTTCCAACCTACCTTTGCAGCAAGCGTACGGAACTCAATGGCATACTGAGCAACAGATCTCGTACCTTGCTGAATGGACATGAGTCGTTTAGCAGCAGAGGAGGAGCCAGCCGGAACATAAAATACCTTTTGAAAGGAGGCCACAAATTCAGGGTAATTTGAAATCACAGTTTTATTAGTCTCCCACAAGGGATTAGCCCAGGCAAGAGCTGTGTCAGAGAGTAACGAGATGAGAAATCCCACCTTAGCTCTGTCAGAGGGAAACACCTGAGGCAACATCTCAAAGTAAATGCCCACCTGGTTCAAAAACCCTCTGCACTGAAGAGGATCGCCTCCATATCGCTGAGGTAGAGGTGCAGAACCAGACATGCTCCTGTTAGGACTAGGTACAGCAGCGGAAACAGGAGCAGCCATAACTTGTGGGACACTCTGGTCCAAATGTGCAGTGCGAGTCAGCAGGGTTTGCAGGGCTAGTGCAAATTGAAGTGGTGATCCTGTTCATCCATCCTGTAAATGATGGTAGGTAAAGGTGGATTATTATCACCATCAGGATTCATGGCCCTTGCGTAATGCCAGGGTGCCAGGAATCAGAGTGAGACGAGAAGTGCAAAAATAATCACACCTTTATTAATAAGAAAAAAAAAAGTCCACAAGTCAAACATCAAGCCAGGAGTCTAAGCCAGAGCTGGTAGTCAGACAAGCCGAGTCTGGAGCCAAAGCAAATAGTCAGACGAGCCGGAATCAGGAACAAGGAGAACAGCAGAGTCAGGAACAAGCCAGGGGATCAGGATAGATACAAAAGGGAGATGGTGTGAGTGTTATCAAATGTGGTGAAATTGCTAAACGTCCCTAGTTGGATCACTGATTCCTCAAAAAATTATCCTGGGGTACAAACAAAAAACAAGAGTATGGGACAAAAAGTGCTCCGAAACAGGAGCTCACCAAAAAGGATTAGAATTTTATTTATATATATATATATATATATATATATACATATATATATATATATATATATATATATATATATATATATATATATATATATATATATATATGAAAATAAATTGTGATTAAAGTCTCAAATATATTGAGAATAAATTTAATTTTGTATAAAGTGCCTCGGGATATGTGACATAAAATTTTAATAAAGTAATTAATGCAATGATAACCCTTAAGGTTAAAAGCAAATAAAAGTGTTATAAGATATGACAAAGGAGTGTATATGATGAATAATGTACAATTTATTTGCTAAAATCCAAATTTAAAGCAAATCTAAAAGCTAATCTATCGATGATTGATTAAATAGTATAAGATGCCGGCATCTAAGTGTTTCTAAAACAAATCCTAACGGACCTAAGTAAAAAGCACTTGAAAAAAGTAACAGCAATATAACATAAGTTAATACAGTGTATCAATAATATGGCGTTAGTAGTACAATGTGCAAACAGCAGGTGAATCTCAAAGGATTAATACACGCTCAATGATGAGAGCTGGAATTCCGTTGTTGGAGAAAATCCCTTTTAAATAGAGGGCCTTAGTGAGTAGTATCAGATTCTAATAGGATCTATATATTTCTTCGGCTGTGCACAGCTACAGAATTCACATATAAACAACTCACAATTCGCAGTGTTAGAGTAAATGTTTAGAATCCGTCGGAAACACCAATGACGTCAGACCACGTGACTTGATCAGCTCGTATTACAGGTCTCTCATCGAATGGTTCCTTGTCCAATAGAGGCCAATTTGTTCCGTAGTTGCAGATCCAATACAGCTGTAGAAGGAGTGTGTTTATTCCATTTTGGCAGCCCAGTATAAACTGTATTGCTTAAATAAGACTTAGTTGTATCGTTAGAGTCTCTGCGTTTGCTCAGATAAGACCCAATTCTATGCGTTTCGGTAGACACAGCTACCTTTATCTTGATAAAGGTACCTGTGTCTACCGAAACGCGTTGAATTTTGCTTACTCTCTGTAATATATAACCAGGGATTTATACTTGGTCTTGCAGGTTCATCCCCATTTCTTAAATATTTGGAATATGGGCATATGAGTAATTCCTGTAATAGAACTTGTATTCCCTTCTATTCAGCACGTTATCAGGTACATTGTTTGTTTACCTTGAGCAAACTATATGTATAATTCCTGTTAGACGTGAAACTTTGCTTCTTATTCAGCTTAAAAAAGGACTTCACTGACATCAACTGGGTCTTATCTGAGCAAACGCAGAGACTCTAACGATACAACTAAGTCTTATTTTAAGCAATACAGTTTATACTGGGCTGCCAAAATGGAATAAACACACTTCTTCTATAGCTGTATTGGATCTGCAACTACGGAACAAATTGGCCTCTATTGGATAAGGAACCATTCGATGAGAGACCTGTAATACGAGCTGATCAAGTCACGTGGTCTGACGTCATCTGGGCTTCCTACGGATTCCAAACATTTACTCTAACACTGCGAACTGTGTATTGGATCTGCAACTACAGAACAAATTGGCCTCAATAGGACAAGGAACCATTCGATGAGAGACCTGTAATACGAGCTGATCAAGTCACGTGGTCTGACGTCATCTGGGCTTCCTACGGATTCCAAACATTTACTCTAACACTGCGAGTTGTTTATATGTGAATTCTGTAGCTGTGCACAGCCGAAGAAATATATAGATTCTATTAGAATCTGATACTACTCACTAAGGCCCTCTATTTAAAAGGGATTTTCTCCAACAACGGACTTCCAGCTCTCATCATTGAGCGTGTATTAATCCTTTGAGATTCACCTGCTGGTTGCACATTCTACCACTAACGTCATATTATTGATACACTGTGTTAACTTATGTTATATTGCTGTTACTTTTTTCAAGTGCTATTACTTAGGTCCGTTAGGATTTGTTTTAGAAACACTTAGATGCCGGCATCTTAAAGTATTTAATCAATCATCGATAGATTAGCTTTTAGATTTGCTTTAAATTTGGATTTTAGCAAATAAATTGTACATTATTCATCATATACACTCCTTTGTCATATCTTATAACACTTTCATTTGCTTTTAACCTTAAGGGTTATCATTGTATTAATTATTTTATTAAATACAATTTTATGTCACATATCACAAGGCACTTAATACAAAATTTCATTTATTCTCAATATATTTGAGACTTCAATCACAATTTATTTTCATATATATATATATATATATATATATATATATATATATATATATATATATATATATATATATATAATTCTAATCCTTTTTGGTAAGCTCCTGTTTCGAAGTGCTTTTTGTCCCATACTTTAGTTTTTTTTGTTTGTACCCCAGGGATCAGGAACCAGGAGGGATGTCAGACAGCCAGGTAATACACAGGAACTGGAACTCACAAATGGGTCTGAGACAACACAAGGGCAAAACATACTGAACAGCACCAGTCCGGCCATAAGAGGGCGTGCAGGAAATGAGCAGCATCAGACACTCTGCACCAGATTCAGTAAGAGGTGAGTAAAATGGCTGCAAGTAGCACATGGCAAACAAAGCGGGGAAAAAACCCTGACATACAGTCACTCAAAATATCAGGCACTTATTATCAGGTAAATAAATACACACACAGGAATCCACAGGCACACATGCACATGAGTAGCGGACCTGCATTAGGATTGTACACATTCTGCATACGCCTACATATAGACTGGCTACATGCCCCCTCCAGCACTTGGGCCCTGGTGCTACTACACCTGCTGCACCAATGGTTGTCCTGCTGCTGATGCACACACAAATGCACCCAGATATCAACAATCATAGAAAATCAGGCACCCACAGACATCAACAGGCACTATCAAGAGGAGGTGCTTCTCTGTGACTGTCGCCCTTCCTCCTTGGTTAGTTCACACCAGAGAATCTGCATTTGTGAAGCTTCCTGTACAAATACGGTTGCAGATTTTTCTGTTCAATAGCATTGTAGCAGATATATTGTAATCCCTATCTCCATACAGGCAAATTCATACACTTTTTATATACTGTGAGCCCTCTTTTGCAGGGGAAGGGCACACAGAGAAGCCAGACACACCACCGGGCCTCCACCTGTAGGAATGCCTCAATTGACTGAAGGACCAGAAGGGGCCCCTAGACATGTCCCAGTCTTAATTGAGACCTCTGAGATAGAGACAACGTGATAGCACAAAGGGGGGGGGGGCAATATGCACGTATATACTAGGGGACAGACAACAGGTAGCTACTAGGGGGTAGATTTACTATATTTCGAGCGGACATGATTCACTATAGCGAATTATGTCTGCTCAACATTGCTAAATGCTGACAGCATACGCTGTCGGAATGTATCATTGCACAATTGCTTACTGGCGGCCACCTAAAAGGCGAGCTAGAAACGATGGGCCTCCAAAGCAGCATTTGCTGCTTCATAAATGGAACCCTTGGTGATAAGACACATGGGGGCTGATTTAACAAATGTTGGACAGACATGATTCTAGTGAAATGCTTGTGCAATGCCACCCCCTGCATATTCGCGGCCAATCGGCGGCTAGCAGGGGGTGTCAATCATCCCGATCGTAACTGATCAAGATGAGTGCTATCCTCCACCTCAGAGGTGGCGGACAATTAAAGAATCAGGAAAACTTCAGTTGGGGGAACAGTTTGCAGGCTAAACTGCATTAAGGTATGTTCAGTCTATTTTTTTCTAGACACACTGTTATTTCTAGAAAAGGCTGGCAATATCTCCATGAGGGAAAGGTAAGCTGTATTCAGACACTTGGATAGGAATTTCAGCTTGCATGAAGGGCTCATTAGTTACTGGTGACACTGTTTGGTAAAAACGTCTGTTTATTCAGTGAATGATGCAATTATAACGTTTTTTTGAAGGGACTAAAGGGGTCATTGTGGCTTGTTTTGAGTTTTCTAACCCACATGGTTAATTTAGAGACACTCTAGTGTTTGTCTGTTAGGCCTCAAAACATTGAGTGAGGTGGGAGGGGCCTATTTTTGCGCCTCAGTTGTGTAGTTTCTTTTCTTCTGAGACTTCTAACTGCTTCTCCAGAGGTTCCTGCCGTATTTGAGGGCTGTAAAAGAAGTTTTTTCCCCACAAATTGTTCTGAAGGGCAGGTAGGAGCCACAGCAGAGCTGTGGCAAAGTGCTGAAAGTTTTTTTTTTTTTTTTACTGCTTTTGATGTTTTTTCAATCCGTTTTGCCATTAAGGGGTTAATTGTTTATTTGCTTAGCTGTGCAAAGTTACTAAGGCTATATGATACTACTGTAAAAATTTTGTTATGCTTACTGCATTTTTAAACTGTTTTGCAGAATTTGTGCAGCTTTTTTTCTCTTAAAGGCACAGTACCGTTTTATTTCTAAGTGTTATTTACTTTGATTACAGTGTTTTCCAAGCTTGCTTGTTACAATACTAACCTGTTTAACATGTCTGACACCAAGGAAAATCCTTGTTCAATATGTTTGGAAGCCATTGTGGTACCCCCTCTTAGAATGTGTCCCAATTGTACTGATATGTCTATAAACTATAAAGAACATATATTAGCACTTAAAAATAGAGCAAAAGATGATTCTCAGTCAGAAGTAAATGAGGGTTCGCCATCTAGCTCTCCCCAAGTGTCACAACCAGTAACGCCCGCACAAGTGACGCCAAGTACCTCTAGTGCGTCAAATTCTTTTACTTTACAAGACATGGCCACAGTTATGAATACAACCTTCACAGAGGTTTTATCCTAACTGCCTGGTTTACAAGGAAAGCGGGACAGCTCTGGGTTAAGGAAAAATGCTGAGCAGTCTGACGCTTTAGTAGCCGTATCTGATATGCCCTCACAATGCTCTGAGGTAGGGGTGAGGGATTTGTTATCTGAGGGAGAAATTTCTGATTCAGGAAAGACGCTTCCTCAGACAGATTCTGATATGACGGCCTTTAAATTTAAGCTTGAACACCTCCGCTTATTGCTCAGGGAGGTATTAGCGGCTCTAGATGATTGTGACCATATAGTGGTCCCAGAGAAATTGTGTAAGATGGATAAATACTTAGAGGTTCCTGTTTACACTGATGTTTTTTTCCAGTCCCTAAGAGGATTGTGAATATTATTGCTAAGGAGTGGTATAGACCAGGTATTCCGTTCATTCCCCCTCCTGTTTTTAAGAAAATGTTTCCCATATCTGACACCATGCGGGTCTCGTGGCAGACAGTTCCTAAGGTGGAGGGAGCTATTTGTACTCTGTCTAAGCGTACAACTATACCTATTGAAGTCAGTTGTGCTTTCAAAGATCCTATGGATAAAAAATTAGAGGGTCTCCTGAAGAAAATTTTTGTTCATCAAGGTTTTCTTCTTCAACCTATTGCGTGCATTGTTCCTGCAACTACTGCAGCTGCTTTATGGTTTGAGGCTCTAGAAGAGGCTCTTCAGATGGAGACTCCATTAGAAGAAATTTTGGACAGAATTAAGGCCCTTAAATTGGCTAATTCTTTTATTACAGATGCCGCTTTTCAACTGGCTAAATTAGCGGCAAAGAATTCAGGTTTTGCCATTTTAGCACACAGGGCGTTATGGCTTAAATCCTGGTCTGCTGATGTGTCATCTAAAAACTAAACTTTTGAACATCTCTTTCAAATGAAAGATCCTATTTGGGCCTGAACTGAAAGAGATTATTTCAGACATCACTGGAGGGAAAGGTCATGCCCTCCCTCAGGATAGATCAAATAAGATGAGGACCAAACAAAATAATTTTCGTTCCTTTTGGAATTTCAAAAGTGGTCCCACTTCAGCTTCCTCTGCTGCAAAGCAAGAGTGGAATTTTGCCCAATCCAAGTCAGTCTGGAGACCCAACCAGGTTTGGAACAAGGGTAAACAGGCCAAGAAGCCTGCAGCTGCCTCTAAGACAGCATGAAGGGGTAGCCCCCGATCCAGGACCGGATCTAGTAGGGGGCAGACTCTCTCTCTTCGCTCAGGCTTGGGCAAGAGATGTTTACGATCCCTGGGTTTTAGAAATTGTGTCCCAGGGATATTTTCTGGAATTCAAAGGCTTTCTTCCAAGGGGGACTTTTCACATTTCTCGATTGTCTGTAAACAGACAAAGAGAGAGGCGTTCTTACGCTGTGTAGAAGACCTACATACCATGGGGGTGATCCGCCCAGTCCCAAAAGAGGAACAGGGGCTAGGTTTTTACTCAAACCGGTTTGTGGTTTCCAAAAAAGATGGAACTTTCAGATCAATCTTGGATCTCAAAATTCTAAACAAGTTCCTCAAAGTTCCATCATTCAAGATGGAGACTATTCAGTCTATTCTACCTCTGATCCAGGAGGTTCAATATATGACCACTGTGGACTTAAAGGATGCGTATCTACACATCCCTATTCACAGAATTTTCACAAGGGTGCTAGGGTCCCTTCTGGCGGTTCTACGACCACGGGGCATAGCAGTGGCGCCTTATCTAGACGACATCTTATTTCAGGCGTCAACTTTCCAGCTATCCAAGTCTCACACGGACATTGTGTTGGCTTTTCTGAGATCTCACGGGTGGACGGTGAACATAAAAAAGAGTTCTCTCTTCCCTCTTATAAGAGTTTCCTTCCTAGGGACTCTGATAGACTCGGTAGAAATTAAAATATTTCTGACGGCGGTCAGAAAATCAAAGCTCTTAACCACTTGCCAAGCTCTTCATTCCATTCCTCGGCCATCAGTGGCTCAGTATATGGAGGTAATCGGACTCATGGTAGCGGCAATGGACATAGTTCCTTTTGCCCGCCTACACCTCAGACCACTACAACTATGCATGCTCAAACAGTGGAATGGGGATTATGCAGATTTCTCTTGTAAGGTGTATCCAGTCCAGGATTCATCCATTACTTGTGGGATATTCTCCTTCCCAACAGGAAGCTGCAAGAGGATCACCCACAGCAGAGCTGTCTATATAGCTCCTCCCCTAACTGCCACCTCCCAGTCATTCTCTTGCAGCTCTCGACAAGGGAAGTAGCTAGAGAGATGTGGTGCATTAATGTAGTTTATCTTCAATCAAAAGTTTGTTATTTTCAAATGGTACCGGATTTGTACTATTTTAGCCTCAGGCAGAAAGTTGAAGAAGAGTCTGCCTGTGGTCTTTGATGATCTTAGCAGGTTGTAACTAAGATCCATTGCTGTTCTCACACATAACTGAAGAGATGGGTAACTTCAGCTGGGGGAATAGCGTGCAGGGTCTCCTGCTCTGAGGTATGTGCAGTTTTAAATTTTTCTAGAGAAATGAATATGCTAGAAAATGCTGACAATACCGGATTTATTTAAGGTAAGCCTGATTACAGTGAATTAATAACGACTGGTATCATGCTTGCTGTAAAGGGTAATATTTTTATTATTTACTCACATTACTGAATAGATATAACGTTTGCTTGAAGGTGTATAAACGTTTATTACATATTGGTGATAAAACTTTATTCTGGGGCCCAGTTTTTTCCACATGGCTGTCTAGATTTTGCCTAGGGATAGTTTTTTAAGGCCCTCTCACTGTGAGTACAGGTTGGGAGGGGCCTATTTTCGCGCCTAAATTGCGCATTAGTTTTTGCAGCTTGAGACATCCAGCTTCCCTGAAGGAGTCCCCTGAACATTTAGGACCTCTCTAAAGGGTTTTTGTGCCTTCCAAAGTCGTTGTATGGGCAGGTAGGGCCACAGCAGAGCTGTGGCAGTTTGTTGTGACTGTTTAAAAATGTTTATATCGTTTTTTTGATCCGGTTTTGAAACTAAGGGGTTAATCATCCATTTGCAAGTGGGTGCAATGCTCTTTCAGCCTATTATACACACTGTAAAAATTTTGTAAGATTTACTGCTTTTTTCACTGTTTTGCAGTTTCTGGGATTGTTTTTTTCTCTTAAAGGCACAGTACCGTTTTTATTTTTTGCTTGTTCACAGTTATTAAAGTGTTTTCCAAGCTTGCTGGTCTCTTTACTAGTCTGTTTAAACATGTCTGACATAGAGGAAACTCATTGTACATTATGTTTAGAAGCCATTGTGGAACCCCCTCTTAGAATGTGTACCAAATGCACTGATTTTACTATAGATTACAAAGACCATATTCTGGCTTTAAAAAATGTATCACCAGAAGAAATTGACAAGGAGGAAGTTATGCCGTCTAACTCTCCCCACGTGTCAGATCCTATAAATCCCGCTCAGGGGACGCCTTGTACATCTAGCGCGCCCATTGCGTATACCTTGCAAGACATGGCGGCAGTTATGAATCATACCCTTACAGAGGTATTATCTAAACTGCCAGGATTGCAAGGAAAGCGAGACAGCTCTGGGACTAGAATAAATACAGAGCTCTCTGACGCTTTAGTAGCTATGTCTGATACACCCTCACATTATACTAAAGCTGAAGCAGGGGAGCTTCAATCTGTGGGTGATTTTTCTGATTCAGGGAAGATACTTCAATCTGATTCTGATATGTCTACATTTAAATTTAAGATTGAACACCTCCGCGTATTGCTCAGGGAGGTTTTAGCAACTCTGGATGACTGTGACACTGTTGTAGTCCCAGAGAAATTATGTAGATTGGATAAATACTATGCAGTACCTACTTACACTGATGTGTTTCCAATCCCTTAAAGGTTTTCTGAAATTATTACTAAGGAATGGGATAGACCAGGTGTACCGTTCTCTCCCCCTCCTGTTTTTAAAAAGATGTTTCCTATAGACGCCGCTACACAGGACTTATGGCAGACGGTCCCTAAGGTGGAGGGAGCAGTTTCTACTCTAGCTAAGCGTACCACTATCCCTGTCGAGGACAGTTGTGCTTTTCTAGATCCAATGGATAAAAAATTAGAGGGTTACCTTAAGAAAATTTTTATTCAACAAGGTTTTATTCTCCAGCCTCTTGCATGCATTGCCCCAGTCACTGCTGCCGCAGCTTTCTGGTTTGAGTCCCTAGAGGAGGCTCTACAGTTTGAAACCCCGTTGGAAGATATTATTGACAAGCTTAGGGCCCTTAAGCTAGCCAATTCATTTGTTTCTGATGCCGTTGTTCATTTAACCAAGCTAACGGCTAAAAATTCAGGTTTTGCTATTCAGGCGCGTAGGGCGCTATGGCTTAAATCCTGGTCAGCTGACGTGACTTCAAAGTCTAAACTTCTCAACATTCCCTTCAAAGGTCAGACCCTATTCGGGCCTGGACTGAAGGAGATCATTTCTGACATCACTGGAGGAAAAGGTCACGCCCTTCCTCAAGACAGGTCCAACAAATTAAGAACCAAACAGTCTAGTTTTCGGCCCTTTTGAATCTTCAAGAGTGGCGCAGCTTCAACTTCCTCTAACACAAAACAAGAGGGAACTTTTGCCCAGTCTAAGCCGGTCTGGAGACCCAACCAGGCTTGGAACAAGGGGAAACAGGCCAAAAAGCCTGCTGCTGCCTCTAAGACAGCATGAAGGAGCAGCCTCCGATCCAGAAACGGATCTAGTAGGGGGCAGACTCTCTCTCTTCGCCCAGGCTTGGGCAAAAGATGTCCAGGATCCTGGGCATTGGAAATTGTGTCCAAGGGTTATCTTCTGGAATTCAAAACCTCTCCCCCAAAAGGGAGATTTCATCTCTCACTTTTATCTGCAAACCAGATAAAGAGAGAGGCATTCTTACATTGTGTTCAAGACCTCCTAATTATGGGAGTGATCCACCCAGTTCCGCAGGAGGATCAGGGTCAGGGCTTCTATTCAAATCTGTTTGTAGTTCCCAAGAAAGAGGGAACATTCAGACCAATCTTAGATCTCAAGATCTTAAACAAATTTTTCAGAGTTCCATCCTTCAAGATGGAGACTATTCGAACCATCCTTCCTATGATCCAGGAGGGTCAATATATGACTACCGTAGACCTAAAGGATGATTATGTTCACATCCCGATACACAAAGATCATCATCGTTTTCTCAGGTTTGCCTTTCTAGACAGACACTACCAGTTTGTGGCTCTTCCCTTCGGGTTGGCCACGGCACCAAGAATCTTTACAAAGGTTCTAGGGTTCCTTCTAGCGGTCCTAAGGCCGCGTGGTATAGCAGTAGCCCCTTACTTAGATGACATTCTGATACAGGCGTCGACTTTTCAAGTTGCCAGGTCCCACACGGACATTGTTCTGGCATTTCTGAGGTCCCATGGGTGGAAGGTGAACGAAGAAAAGAGCTCTCTATCACCTCTAACAAAAGTTTCATTCCTAGGGACTCTGATAGATTCGGTAGAAATGAATATTTACCTAACGAAGGCCAGATTGTCAAAACTTCTAGACTCTTGTCGTGTTCTTTATTCCACTTCTCGTCCTTCAGTGGCTCAGTGTATGGAAGTAATCGGTTTAATGGTAGCGGCAATGGACATAGTACCATTTGCCCGTCTACATCTCAGACCGCTGCAACTTTGCATGCTCAGTCAGTGGAATGGGGATTACACAGATTTGTCCCCTCTACTAAATCTGGATCAAGAAACCAGGGATTCTCTTCTTTGGTGGCTATCTCAGGTCCATCTGTCCAAGGGGATGAGCTTCCGCAGGCCAGATTGGACTATAGTAACGACAGATGCCAGCCTTCTGGGCTGGGGTGCAGTCTGGAACTCCCTGAAGGCTCAGGGCTCGTGGACTCAGGAGGAGGCTCTCCTTCCAATAAACATTCTGGAATTAAGAGCGATTTTCAATGCTCTTCAGGCTTGGCCTCAGCTAGCTGCGGTCAGGTTCATCAGATTTCAGTCGGACAACATCACAACTGTAGCCTATATCAACCATCAGGGGGGAACAAGGAGCCTTTTCAGGAGGTTTCAAAGATAATTCTATGGGCAGAGGTTCACTCTTGCCATCTCTCAGCTATCCATATCCCAGGAGTAGAGAACTGGGAGGCGGATTTTCTAAGTCGGCAGACTTTTCATCCGGGGGAGTGGGAGCTCCATCCGGAGGTATTTGCCCAGCTGATTCAACTATGGGGCAAACCAGAACTGGATCTCATGGCGTCTCGTCAGAATACCAAACTTCCTTGTTACAGGTCCAGGTCAAGGGATCCCAAGGCAGCGCTGATAGATGCTCTAGCAGCGCCCTTGTCTTTCAGCCTGGCTTATGTGTTTCCACCGTTTCCTTTGTTCCCTCGGCTGATTGCCAAGATCAAGCAGGAGAGAGCTTCAGTGATTTTGATAGCTCCTGCATGGCCACGCAGGACTTGGTACGCAGATCTGGTGGACATGTCATCCTTTCCACCATGGACTCTGCCGCTGAGGCAGGACCTTCTACTTCAAGGTCCCTTCAAACATCCAAATCTAATTTCTCTGCGTCTGACTGCTTGGAGATTGAACGCTTGATTTTATCAAAGCGTGGTTTTTCCGAGTCGGTCATTGATACCTTAATTCAGGCTCGAAAGCCTGTCACCAGGAAAATCTATCATAAGATATGGTGTAAATATCTTCATTGGTGTGAATCCAAGGGTTACTCATGGAGTAAAGTCAGGATTCCCAGGATATTGTCTTTTCTCCAAGAAGGATTGGAGAAAGGATTGTCAGCTAGTTCCTTAAAGGGACAGATTTCTGCTCTGTCTATTCTTTTGCACAAGCGTCTGGCGGATGTTCCAGACGTTCAGGCGTTTTGTCAGGCTTTAGTTAGAATCAAGCCTGTGTTTAAACCTGTGGCTCCGCCATGGAGTTTAAATTTAGTTCTTAAAGTTCTTCAAGGGGTTCCGTTTGAACCTCTGCATTCCATAGATATCAAGCTTTTATCTTGGAAAGTTCTGTTCTTGGTAGCTATCTCTTCGGCTCGAAGAGTTTCAGAGTTATCTGCCTTACAGTGTGATTCCCCTTATCTGATCTTCCATGCAGATAAGGTAGTGTTGCGTACCAAACCTGGGTTTCTTCCTAAGGTGGTATCTAATAAGAATATCAATCAGGAGATTGTTGTTCCGTCACTGTGTCCTAATCCTTCTTCAAAGAAGGAACGTCTATTACACAATCTTGAAGTGGTTCATGCTTTAAAGTTTTATTTACAAGCTACTAAAGATTTTCGTCAAACATCTGCATTGTTTGTTGTCTACTCTGGACAGAGGAAAGGCCAAAAGGCTTCAGCAACTTCTCGTTCTTTTTGGTTAAGAAGTATAATAGGTTTATCTTATGAGACTGCTGGCCAGCAGCCTCCTGTAAGAATTACAGCTCATTCCACTAGAGCAGTGGCTTCCACATGGGCTTTTAAAAATGAGGCTTCTGTTGAACAGATTTGTAAGGCGGCGACTTGGTCTTCGCTTCATACTTTTTCTAAATTCTACAAATTTGATACTTTTGCTTCTTCGGAGGCTATTTTTGGGAGAAAGGTCTTACAGGCGGTGGTGCCTTCCATTTAAGCGCCTGCCTTGTCCCTCCCTTCATCCGTGTCCTATAGCTTTGGTATTGGTATCCCACAAGTAATGGATGAATCCGTGGACTGGATACACCTTACAAGAGAAAACAAAATTTATGCTTACCTGATAAATGTATTTCTCTTGTGGTGTATCCAGTCCACGGCCCGCCCTGTCATTTTAAGGCAGGTGTTTTTTAAATTTTTAAACTACAGTCACCACTGCACATTATAGTTTCTCCTTTCTCTTGCTTGTCTTCGGTCGAATGACTGGGAGGTGGCAGTTAGGGGAGGAGCTATATAGACAGCTCTGCTGTGGGTGATCCTCTTGCAGCTTCCTGTTGGGAAGGAGAATATCCCACAAGTAATGGATGAATCCTGGACTGGATACACCACAAGAGAAATAAATTTATCAGGTAAGCATAAATTTTGTTTTGTCTCCTCAACTGCATCTGGACCAGGAGACCAGAGATTCTCTTCTCTGGTGGTTGTCTCAGGAACACCTGTCTCAGGGAATGTGTTTCCGCAGGCCAGAGTGGCTCATTGTAACGACAGATGCCAGCCTGCTAGGCTGGAATGCAGTCTGGAACTCCCTGAAAGCACAGGGCTTATGGTCTCGGGAGGAATCTCTTCTCCCGATAAATATTCTAGAACTGAGAGCGATATTCAATGCGCTTCAGGCGTGGCCTCAGCTTGCTGCGGCCAGATTCATCAGGTTTCAGTCGGACAACATCACGACTGTAGCTTATATCAATCATCAAGGAGGAACAAGTTCTCTAGCGATGATGGAGGTAACCAAAATAATCCGATGGGCAGAGGATCACTCTTGTCATCTCTCAGCAATCCACATCCCAGGAGTAGAGAACTGGGAGGCAGATTTCCTAAGTCGTTAGACTTTTCATCTGGGGGAGTAGGAACTCCATCCAGAGGTATTTGCCCAGCTGATTCAGCTATGGGGCACACCAGAATTGGATCTGATGGCGTCCCGTCAGAATGCCAAACTTTCTCGTTACGGGTCCAGGTCCCGGGATCCCAAGGCGGTACTGATAGATGCTCTAGCAGTGCCTTGGTCCTTCAATCTGGCCTATGTATTTCCTCTCCTTCTACGTCTGGTTGCCAGAATAAAGCAGGAGAGGGCTTCTGTGATTCTGATAGCACCTGCGTGGCCACGCAGGACTTGGTATGCAGACCTAGTGGACATGTCCTCGGTTCTACCATGGACTCTGCCAATGAGGCAGGACCTTCTAATCCAAGGTCTGTTCACGCATCCAAATCTAATTTCTCTGCGTCTGACTGCTTGGAGATTGAACGCCTGATTCTATCAAAGCGTGGTTTCTCTGACTCGGTCATTGATTCCCTGATTCAGGCTAGAAAGCCTGTCACCAGGAAGATCTATCATAAGATTTGGCGCAAATATCTTTATTGGTGTGAATCCAAAGGTTACTCGTGGAGTAGGATTAGGATTCATAGAATATTGTCTTTTCTCCAAGAAGGTTTGGAGAAGGGATTATCAGCTAGTTCCTTATAAGGACAAATATCTGCTTTGTCGATTCTTCTACACAAACGTCTGGCAGATGTCCCAGACGTTCGAGCATTTAGTCAGGCTTTGGTCAGAATCAAGCCTGTATTTAAACCTGTTGCTCCGCCATGGAGCCTAAATTTAGTTCTTAAAGTTCTTCAAGGGGTTCCGTTTGAACCTATGCATTCCATGGATATTACGCTTCTATCTTGGAAAGTTTTGTTTTTAGTAGCTATCTCGTCAGCTCGAAGAGTTTCTGAGCTATATGCTTTACAGTGTGATTCCCCTTATCTTATTTTCCATGCAGATAAGGTGGTTTTGCGTACCAAACCTGGGTTTCTTCCTAAGGTTTTTTCTTATAAGAATATCAATCAAGAGATTGTTGTTCCTTCACTGTGTCCTAATCCTTCTTCAAAGAAGGAACGTCTGTTGCACAATCTTGATGTGGTTCGTGCTTTAAACTTCTACTTACAAGCAACTAAAGATTTCCGTCAAACATCTTCATTGTTTGTTGTTTATTCTGGTAAGTGGAGAGGTCAGAAGGCTACGGCTACCTCTCCTTTTGGCTGAAAAGCATCATCCGTTTGGCTTATGAGACTGCTGGCCAACAGTCTCCTGAAAGAATTACTGCTCATTCTACTAGAGCTGTGGCTTCCACATGGCTTTTAAAAATGAGGCTTCTGTTGAACAGATTTGTAATGCGGCAACATGGTCTTCGCGTCATACTTTTTCCAAATTTTCCAAATTTGATACTTTTGCTTCTTCTGAGGCTATTTTTGGGAGAAAGGTTCTACAAGAAGTGGTGCCTTCCATTTAAGGTCCCTGTCTTGTCCCTCCCTTCATCCGTGTCCTAAAGCTTTGGTATTGGTATCCCACAAGTAAGGATGAATCCGTGGACTCGATACATCTTACAAGAGAAAACATAATTTATGCTTACCTGATAAATTTATTTCTCTTGTGATGTATCGAGTCCACGGCCCGCCCTGTTTATTAAGACAGGCATATATATTTTTATTTTTAAACTTTCAGTCACCACTGCACCCTATGGTTTCTCCTTTTTCTTCCTAGCCTTCGGTCGAATGACTAGGGGGTGGAGCTAAGGGGGGAGCTATATAGGCAGCTCTGCTGTGGGTGCTCTCTCTGCCACTTCCTGTAGGGGAGGAGAATATCCCACAAGTAAGGATGAATCCGTGGACTCGATACATCTTACAAGAGAAAACATAATTTATGCTTACCTGATAAATTTATTTCTCTTGTGATGTATCGAGTCCACGGCCCGCTATGTTTATTAAGACAGGCATATATATTTTTATTTTTAAACTTTCAGTCACCACTGCACCCTATGGTTTCTCCTTTTTCTTCCTAGCCTTCGGTCGAATGACTAGGGGGTGGAGCTAAGGGGGGAGCTATATAGGCAGCTCTGCTGTGGGTGCTCTCTCTGCCACTTCCTGTAGGGGAGGAGAATATCCCACAAGTAAGGATGAATCCATGGACTCGATACATTACAAGAGAAATAAATTTATCAGGTAAGCATAAATTTAAGTTTTCTTTCATGTAATTAGCAAGAGTCCATGAGCTAGTGACGTATGGGATATACATTCCTACCAGGAGGGGCAAAGTTTCCCAAACCTCAAAATGCCTATAAATACACCCCTCACCACACCCACAATTCAGTTTTTACAAACTTTGCCTCCTATGGAGGTGGTGAAGTAAGTTTGTGCTAGATTCTACGTTGATATGCGCTCCGCAGCAAGTTGGAGCCCGGTTTTCCTCTCAGCGTGCAGTGAATGTCAGAGGGATGTGAGGAGAGTATTGCCTATTTGAATGCAGTGATCTCCTTCTACGGGGTCTATTTCATAGGTTCTCTGTTATCGGTCGTAGAGATTCATCTCTTACCTCCCTTTTCAGATCGACGATATACTCTTATTTGTATACCATTACCTCTACTGATTCTCGTTTCAGTACTGGTTTGGCTTTCTACAAACATGTAGATGAGTGTCCTGGGGTAAGTAAATCTTATTTTCTGTGACACTCTAAGCTATGGTTGGGCACTTTGTTTATAAAGTTCTAAATATATGTATTCAAACATTTATTTGCCTTGACTCAGAATGTTCAACATTCCTTATTTTCAGACAGTCAGTTTCATATTTGGGATAATGCATTTGAATTAATCATTTTTTCTTACCTTCAAAAATTTGACTCTTTTTTCCCTGTGGGCTGTTAGGCTCGCGGGGGCTGAAAATGCTTCATTTTATTGCGTCATTCTTGGCGCAGACTTTTTTGGCGCAAAAAATCGTTTCCGTTTCCGGCGTCATACGTGTCACCGGAAGTTGCGTCATTTTTTGACGTTATTTTGCGCCAAAAATGTCGGCGTTCCGGAAGTGGCGTCATTTTTGGCGCCAAAAGCATTTAGGCGCCAAATAATGTGGGCGTCTTATTTGGCGCTAAAAAAATATGGGCGTCGCTTTTGTCTCCACATTATTTAAGTCTCATTTTTCATTGCTTCTGGTTGCTAGAAGCTTGTTCTTTGGCATTTTTTCCCATTCCTGAAACTGTCATTTAAGGAATTTGATCAATTTTGCTTTATATGTTGTTTTTTTCTCTTACATATTGCAAGATGTCTCATGTTGCATCTGAGTCAGAAGATACTTCAGGAAAATCGCTGTCTAGTGCTGGACCTACCAAAGCTAAGTGTATCTGCTGTAAACTTTTGGTAGCTATTCCTCCGGCTGTTGTTTGTATTAATTGTCATGACAAACTTGTTAATGCAGATAATATTTCCTTTAGTAAAGTACCATTGCCTGTTGCAGTTCCTTCAACATCTAAGGTGCAGAATGTTCCTGATAACATAAGAGATTTTGTTTCTGAATCCATCAAGAAGGCTATGTCTGTTATTTCTCCTTCTAGTAAACATAAAAAATCTTTTAAAACTTCTCTCCCTACAGATGAATTTTTAAATGAACATCATCATTCTGATTCTGATGATTCTTCTGGTTCAGAGGATTCTGTCTCAGAGATTGATGCTGATAAATCTTCATATTTATTTAAAATGGAATTTATTCGTTCTTTACTTAAAGAAGTACTAATTTCTTTAGAAATAGAGGATTCTGGTCCTCTTGATACTAATTCTAAACGTTTAGATAAGGTATTTAAATCTCCTGTGGTTATTCCAGAAGTTTTTCCTGTTCCTAATGCTATTTCTGAAGTAATTTCCAAAGAATGGGATAAATTGGGTAATTCATTTACTCCTTCTAAACGTTTTAAGCGATTATATCCTGTGCCGTCTGACAGATTAGAATTTTGGGACAAAATCCCTAGAGTTGATGGGGCTATTTCTACCCTTGCTAAACGTACTACTATTCCTACGTCAGATGGTACTTCATTTAAGGATCCTTTAGATAGGAAAATTGAATCCTTTCTAAGAAAAGCTTATCTGTGTTCAGGTAATCTTCTTAGACCTGCTATATCATTGGCTGATGTTGCTGCAGCTTCAACTTTTTGGTTGTAAACCTTAGCGCAACAAGTAACAGATCATGATTCTCATAATATTATTATTCTTCTTCAGCATGCTAATAATTTTATCTGTGATGCCATTTTTGATATTATTAGAGTTGATGTCAGGTTTATGTCTCTAGCTATTTTAGCTAGAAGAGCTTTATGGCTTAAGACTTGGAATGCTGATATGGCTTCTAAATCAACTCTACTTTCCATTTCTTTCCAGGGTAACAAATTATTTGGTTCTCAGTTGGATTCTATTATCTCAACTGTTACTGGTGGGAAAGGAACTTTTTTACCACAGGATAAAAAATCTAAGGGTAAAAACAGGGCTAATAATCGTTTTCGTTCTTTTCGTTTCAACAAAGAACAAAAGCCTGATCCTTCATCCTCAGGAGCAGTTTCAGTTTGGAAACCATCTCCAGTCTGGAATAAATCCAAGCCTGCTAGAAAGGCAAAGCCTGCTTCTAAGTCCACATGAAGGTGCGGCCCTCATTCCAGCTCAGCTGGTAGGGGGCAGGTTACGTTTTTTCAAAGAAATTTGGTTCAATTCTGTTCACAATCTTTGGATTCAGAATATTGTTTCAGAAGGGTACAGAATTGGTTTCAAGATGAGACCTCCTGCAAAGAGATTTTTTCTTTCCCGTGTCCCAGTAAATCCAGTGAAAGCTCAAGCATTTCTGAATTGTGTTTCAGATCTAGAGTTGGCTGGAGTAATTATGCCAGTTCCAGTTCCGGAACAGGGGATGGGGTTTTATTCAAATCTCTTCATTGTACCAAAGAAGGAGAATTCCTTCAGACCAGTTCTGGATCTAAAAATATTGAATCGTTATGTAAGGATACCTACGTTCAAAATGGTAACTGTAAGGACTATCTTGCCTTTTGTTCAGCAAGGGCATTATATGTCCACGATAGATTTACAGGATGCATATCTGCATATTCCGATTCATCCAGATCATTATCAGTTCTTGAGATTCTCTTTTCTGGACAAGCATTACCAGTTTGTGGCTCTGCCATTTGGCCTAGCTACAGCTCCAAGAATTTTTACAAAGGTTCTCGGTGCCCTTCTGTCTGTAATCAGAGAACAGGGTATTGTGGTATTTCCTTATTTGGACGATATCTTGGTACTTGCTCAGTCTTTACATTTAGCAGAATCTCATACGAATCGACTTGTGTTGTTTCTTCAAGATCATGGTTGGAGGATCAATTTACCAAAAAGTTCATTGATTCCTCAGACAAGGGTGACCTTTCTGGGTTTCCAGATAGATTCAGTGTCCATGACTCTGTCTTTAACAGACAAGAGACGTCTAAAATTGATTTCAGCTTGTCGAAACCTTCAGTCACAATCATTCCCTTCGGTAGCCTTATGCATGGAAATTCTAGGTCTTATGACTGCTGCATCGGACGCGATCCCCTTTGCTCGTTTTCACATGCGACCTCTACAGCTCTGTATGCTGAATCAATGGTGCAAGGATTACACAAAGATATCTCAAATAATATCTTTAAAACCGATTGTACGACACTCTCTAACGTGGTGGACAGATCACCATCGTTTAATTCAGGGGGCTTCTTTTGTGCTTCCGACCTGGACTGTAATTTCAACAGATGCAAGTCTCACGGGTTGGGGAGCTGTGTGGGGATCTCTGACGGCACAAGGAGTTTGGGAATCTCAGGAGGTGAGATTACCGATCAATATTTTGGAACTCCGTGCAATTTTCAGAGCTCTTCAGTCTTGGCCTCTTCTGAAGAGAGAATCGTTCATTTGTTTTCAGACAGACAATGTCACAACTGTGGCATACATCAATCATCAAGGAGGGACTCACAGTCCTCTGGCTATGAAAGAAGTATCTCGAATTCTGGTTTGGGCGGAATCCAGCTCCTGTCTAATCTCTGCGGTTCATATCCCAGGTATAGACAATTGGGAAGCGGATTATCTCAGTCGCCAAACGTTGCATCCGGGCGAATGGTCTCTTCACCCAGAGGTATTTCTTCAGATTGTTCAAATGTGGGAACTTCCAGAAATAGATCTGATGGCGTCTCATCTAAACAAGAAACTTCCCAGGTATCTGTCCAGATCCCGGGATCCTCAGGCGGAGGCAGTGGATGCATTATCACTTCCTTGGAAGTATCATCCTGCCTATATCTTTCCGCCTCTAGTTCTTCTTCCAAGAGTAATCTCCAAGATTCTGAAGGAATGCTCGTTTGTTCTGCTGGTAGCTCCGGCATGGCCTCACAGGTTTTGGTATGCGGATCTGGTCCGGATGGCCTCTTGCCAACCGTGGACTCTTCCGTTAAGACCAGACCTTCTGTCGCAAGGTCCTTTTTTCCATCAGGATCTGAAATCCTTAAATTTAAAGGTATGGAGATTGAACGCTTGATTCTTGGTCAAAGAGGTTTCTCTGACTCTGTGATTAATACTATGTTACAGGCGAGTAAATCTGTATCTAGAGAGATATATTATAGAGTCTGGAAGACTTATATTTCTTGGTGTCTTTCTCATCATTTTTCTTGGCATTCTTTTAGAATACCGAGAATTTTACAGTTTCTTCAGGATGGTTTAGATAAGGGTTTGTCCGCAAGTTCCTTGAAAGGTCAAATCTCTGCTCTTTCTGTTCTTTTTCACAGAAAGATTGCTATTCTTCCTGATATTCATTGTTTTGTACAAGCTTTGGTTCGTATAAAACCTGTCATTAAGTCAATTTCTCCTCCTTGGAGTTTGAATTTGGTTCTGGGGGCTCTTCAAGCTCCTCCGTTTGAACCTATGCATTCATTGGACATTAAATTACTTTCTTGGAAAGTTTTGTTCCTTTTGGTAATCTCTTCTGCCAGAAGAGTTTATGAATTATCTGCTCTTTCTTGTGAGTCTCCTTTTCTGATTTTTCATCAGGATAAGGCGGTGTTGCGAACTTCTTTTGATTTTTTACCTAAAGTTGTGAATTCCAACAACATTAGTAGAGAAATTGTGGTTCCTTCATTATGTCCTAATCCTAAGAATTCTAAGGAGAAATCGTTGCATTCTTTGGATGTTGTTAGAGCTTTGAAATATTATGTTGAAGCTACTAAGTCTTTCCGTAAGACTTCTAGTCTATTTGTTATCTTTTCCGGTTCTAGAAAAGGCCAGAAAGCTTCTGCCATTTCTTTGGCATCTTGGTTGAAATCTTTAATTCATCTTGCCTATGTTGAGTCGGGTAAAACTCCGCCTCAAAGGATTACAGCTCATTCTACTAGGTCAGTTTCTACTTCCTGGGCGTTTAGGAATGAAGCTTCGATTGATCAGATTTGCAAAGCAGCAACTTGGTCCTCTTTGCATACTTTTACTAAATTCTACCATTTTGATGTATTTTCTTCTTCTGAAGCAGTTTTTGGTAGAAAAGTACTTCAGGCAGCGGTTTCAGTTTGAATCTTCTGCTTATGTTTTTTATTAAACTTTATTTTGGGTGTGGATTATTTTCAGCAGGAATTGGCTGTCTTTATTTTATCCCTCCCTCTCTAGTGACTCTTGTGTGGAAAGATCCACATCTTGGGTAATCATTATCCCATACGTCACTAGCTCATGGACTCTTGCTAATTACATGAAAGAAAACATAATTTATGTAAGAACTTACCTGATAAATTCATTTCTTTCATATTAGCAAGAGTCCATGAGGCCCGCCCTTTTTTTGTGGTGGTTATGATTTTTGTATAAAGCACAATTATTCCAATTCCTTATTTTATATGCTTTTGCACTTTTTTATCACCCCACTTCTTGGCTATTCGTTAAACTGAATTGTGGGTGTGGTGAGGGGTGTATTTATAGGCATTTTGAGGTTTGGGAAACTTTGCCCCTCCTGGTAGGAATGTATATCCCATACGTCACTAGCTCATGGACTCTTGCTAATATGAAAGAAATGAATTTATCAGGTAAGTTCTTCCATAAATTATGTTTTTTCTTTGCATAATGTTTTTTAGATGATCTATTTATATAGCCCATCTGGGAGTGTTTAAGTAACAATGTATAGGTTTGCTTAGTTTTTACTAACATTGTGCTCCTAAACAAGCCCCAACGTATCAGATGTAGACTGAAGTCTACAGATTCCTGTTTGCTCCTGTTTGTGTAATAGGTATTCTCATATGCAGGGTAGAGGGGAGGGTCTTTTCTTCCTGCTTTCTCAGGCCCTTTCAGTGTGTGTCCCAGCCTAACCTCATCAACAGTACTAAATTGGAAGTTTCAAAGTAAGTTTTTAAAAGGTTTTATACTGAATGTTTAGATCATTATCTGTGCATATTTTTCTTTATAGTAGTGTATATTGCATGAAGTGTTTACTGTCCCTTTTAAGAAACCTTTTCAAGTTCTTTAATGGCTATTACATTTGTCTAAATTATGTTTTATGTCTTCTTAGTACTTGCAAGGTTTAATTTATAATATAATAATGTCATGTGGGGTAAAAAGTTGATAATCCCAGATGAAGTCCCTTTAAGGCAGGAAATGCATCACATTTCAGTTGTGTAGGTATGGTGTTTGCCTTTACTGATTTAAAATAGAATTTTAGAATTAATTATACTCCTTGTATTTTTCACTCATTAGCAACAGCACAATAATATTCTCACTTTGCATGGTACTTTACCTGTTATACACTATAGATCAGCCTTTCTCATGTCCAGCCATCAAATGTCTTTTTTGGACCCGACTCTAGGAGTTCCCATGCCTGAGTAAAGATGAATCAATGTAAGTTAGCAGCTGAGAAGCCCAGGCAGGGATATACACACATTCTGGCCTGCTAAGGGATCTTGAGGGTGGGACTGAGTAGCACTGCTTTCTGTTACATACAGTCCATGCAATATGCTTTGTCCCATACCACTTGCTGAGAAACGACTTCCCTAAGTATGTGGTATTTTCTAAGCTGGTATTGGTGTTTGTCTGCTTATATTGCAGGGCAAGGATGAGCTGTACCAAGTTTCTCACCATTTTGAGAGAAGCACAACCACCAGAAAGAAACGATATACCATTAACCCAATGGGGGCCAAATGGAATCATTCAAACCTGACATACAAGTAAGTACTTGTACATTATACCTTTCTTCTACTCCATATTTGACTCCAGAATTTGCATAAAAGTGTTTTATATCAGCATTAGCCATTTATCCAGGGATGAAAATATTACTATATTATTAGCCCAATATAATATTATTATTATTATTAATGTTACCACCAAAGCACTTAGAGGGCCATGCAGTGAAGGACTTGGGCTTATGATTTCTTGGCCAATAGTTGTATATACATAAATACCAACTGCTTCAACCTAATCCACATGTCATAAGGATTCTCTCGCAGCTTGAAAACTGATTGCCCTCTGCAGGATTATCCAGTTTCCCAACACACTGAATAAAGAGGACACAGAGAAAGCTCTGGCTATCGCCTTCCGCATGTGGAGTAAAGTATCATCTCTCACATTCCAACGTGTACAGCCAAACCAAGCTTCGGACCTTAGCATAGGTAAGGAAAGGTAGGGGGGGTTAAGTAGGAGTGATTGTTGCACGATATAGAATGTCTGAGAGCATCACTAAGTAAAGATAATTTTACTATAATGATTATATTTCTTTCATGTAATTAGCAAGAGTCCATGAGCTAGTGACGTATGGGATATACATTCCTACCAGGAGGGGCAAAGTTTCCCAAACCTCAAAATGCCTATAAATACACCCCTCACCACACCCACAAATCAGTTTTACAAACTTTGCCTCCCGTGGAGGTGGTGAAGTAAGTTTTTTCTAGATTCTACGTTGATATGCGCTCCGCAGCAGGTTGGAGCCCGGTTTTCCTCTCAGCGTGCAGTGAATGTCAGAGGGATGTGAAGAGAGTATTGCCTATTTGAATTCAATGATCTCCTTCTACCGGGTCTATTTCATAGGTTCTCTGTTATCGGTCGTAGAGATTCATCTTTTACCTCCCTTTTCAGATCGACGATATACTCTTATATACCATTACCTCTACTGATTCTCGTTTCAGTACTGGTTTGGCTTTCTACTACATGTAGATGAGTGTCCTGGGGTAAGTAAGTCTTATTTTCTGTGACACTCTAAGCTATGGTTGGGCGCTTTTATATAAAATTCTAAATATTTGTGTTTAAACATTTATTTGCCTTGATTCAGGATGTTCAATATTCCTTATTTCAGACAGTCAGTTTCATTATTTGGGATAATGCATTTAAATAATCAATTTTTTTCTTACCTTAAAATTTGACTTTTTCCCTGTGGGCTGTTAGGCTCGCGGGGGCTGAAAATGCTTCATTTTATTGCGTCATTCTTGGCGCAGACTTTTTTGGCGCAAAAAATATCTAAGTTATTTCCGGCGTTGTACTTGTCACCGGAAGTTGCGTCATTTTTGACGTTTTTGCGCCAAAAGTGTCGGCGTTACCAGATGTGGCGTCATTTTTGGCGCTAAAAGCATTTAGGCGCCAAATAATGTGGGCGTCTTTTTTGGCGCTAAAAAATATGGGCGTCATTATTGTCTCCACATTATTTAAGTCTCATTGTTTATTGCTTCTGGTTGCTAGAAGCTTGTTCATTGGCATTTTTTTCCCATTCCTGAAACTGTCATTTAAGGAATTTGATCAATTTTGCTTTATATGTTGTTTTTTCTCTTACATATTGCAAGATGTCTCAGATTGACCCTGGATCAAAAGCTACTTCTGGAAAAACGCTTAACTGAGTTCAGTTCTACCAAAGCTAAGTTAATTTATTTTAAATGTTATAAATGTTTATCTTTAGCTATGGTTTGTAATAAGTTATTATGATATACTTTTACATGCAGAATCCATTAGTATTTATGCTTTATTGCCATTCTTACATCTTATGTACAAGAAATATTTAGAAGATTTATAAGAAATATTTTTCTGATTCTATTTTAAAGGCTTTGTCTGACTTCGTGCCTTCTAATAAAAAATTTTAGGTCTTTCACTTCTTTTTTAATTATTGAAGTTTCAAATGACCAACAACATACTGTTTTATCCTTCTCTGATGATGTTTTTTCTCTTTCAGAATTTTATTCATCAGATATTGACACTAACAAATCTACTTTTTTATTATTTTTTTTATTAAAGTACATTTGTTCTTTGTTGAAAAGGTGTTGATTATTTTGGATATTAAGGTAACTAGTTCTTTAAGACTAGCTGACACTATTTCTGCTTATTTATTCTTCTGTGTTTTCAGAAGTTTTCTTTCCAATTCCTCATACTATGGAATGGAATAGGCTGAGAATTTTCTTTTATTCCTTCTTCAAAGGTTTTAAACTATATTCTTTGCCAGCAGTTAAATTCAATTTGGAGGGTTCTCCAATTTATTGGGGCTATCTCTACTCCTACTAATTATGCTATTGTTTCTATAGCAAAATAGTATTTATTTTCCTTTAGATGGTTGTATCTTATTTATGGAAAATTATTTAGTTTCAGGTACTTTTCTTGGTCCTGTGATTTATTTGGATGTTGCAATTGCTTCATTTTTGTTCTGTTTACTTTAAGATCAAGTATCAGATTATGATTTATTTTAGCATTCTTAAGGGACAACATTTACTAGACTAGGTGCTGTTGCATTTGTCTTGTTGTTTTGCATTGATTGATTATGCAAGTCCACTGTATTGACTGTTCCTTTAACTGGTCTATCATGCTAATAATTTCATTTGTGTCTTCATTTTATTGAAAATTTTCGCAAATGAGGGTTAATCTATGTCTTTAGCTATTTTAGTTAGAAGAATTTTGTGATTTTTTTAAAAAAAATAAAAAAAAAATCCATATTTCTTTTGTTCTAAGATAATCAATTATTTGTTTTATAATTGGATTCAATTCTTAACTATTACTCTGGGCTTCAAGATTGAGTTCTAAGACTAAAACTTTAAGCTTATACTAGTTTGGTTGTTCTTATTAAGGAACGAATTCCTGAATTCTTTCCCAAGTAACATGTTTATAATTGGAAATTTTTCAGTTCAAAATCAGCTCCCTAATATTGCGATGTACGTGCCGTATTCCAGCTTGGCTGGCAAGGGCAGGTTAAGACTTCTTTGAAATTTATTTGGTTCTATTCAGTCCAAATTTCTTTGATTTTATTCCAGTAAGGCTAACACTCTCTTTAAGCGTGTTTGGGTCCTATATATTTTGGGTTCTGTTGAAGCATGGCTGGGCACCCAAGGGGTTCAAGCGCTGCTCAGACCTGGAATCTTCTGGGGTATTTCTTCCAGTTCCATTTTTAGGAAATGGGTTTGGGAGTTTTATTCAAACTATTCTGCCTTTTTTTGGTCAGTGATAGCATTATTTGTTTTCATTAGATACAATAAATGCATATTTTCATTTTTCTGTTTTCATTCAGATTATTTTCTGAGGATGCGGAATCTCATATGATTCACTTGCTCTTCAGGACATAGTTAGAGGTTCTTTTTTTCAAAAGCTCTTGATTCCTCACACAAGGGTCACCTTTTTTAGGTTTCCAGATAGTTTGTGTCACTGTCTTTGTCTCTATCAGACAAGGGACAATTTTATTGTGTTCCGTTTGTCTGTACCTTTAGTCTCTATTATTTCCTTCAGTTGCTATATATGCATAGAAGTTTTAGGTCTTATGGCCACAGCATTGGATTTAATTCCCTTTGCTCATTTTCAATAGAAAGAACCTTTTTCAGTCTTTTATGCTGAATTATGGTGCAGGGATTCTAGGATTTCACATTTTAAATCTTCGAATTCTAATATTTATCTCTTGATTTGATGGTTAAGATCACCATCATTTAGTTCTACAGGTCTCTTCGTTTCTTTCAACCTGGACCATGATCTCTACAGATGCGAGTCTTTTTGGTTGAGAGGCTGTCTGAGGATCTCTGTCAGCACAATGGGTTTGGAAATCTCAGGAGGCGAGATTACCATTTGATATTTTAGAACTCTGTGTTTTCTCAGAATTTTTCAGTTAGTTTCTTTTTGAAGAAGAGACGTTTAATGTTTTTCAAACAATATCACTACTATGGTGTATGTCAATCATCAGAGTAGGACTATCAGTCCTTAGGTTGTGACAGAAGTGTCTCGGATATCAGCTTGGGCTAAATCCAGCTCCTATCTAAATTCTGTGGGTTTTTTCCCAGGTATAGATATTTGGGAAGCGGATTATCTCTGTTAATCCAGCTTTTCCTCCGGGAGAATGGTCTCTCTTACCCAGATATGTTTTTCATCTCATCTGAATAAAGAACTTCCCAGGGGCCTATTAAGGTCCGGGAATCTTCAGGCGGAAGTAGTGTATGCATTGACATTTCTTTGGAATTATCTTTTTGCCTATTTCTTTCCGCCTCTAGTTTTTCTTCCAAAATTCTTATGGAGTATTTGTTTGTTATGCTGGTAGTTCCAGCATGGCCTCTCAGGTTTTGG
Source organism: Bombina bombina (assembly GCF_027579735.1). Lineage (NCBI taxonomy): Eukaryota > Metazoa > Chordata > Amphibia > Anura > Bombinatoridae > Bombina > Bombina bombina. The sequence goes on from NC_069502.1 coordinate 460,144,270, forward strand.
TATACGAATCTCATTCGGATGGCCAGTTGCCAACGTTGGACACCTCCGTTTAAACCAGACCTTTTTCTTTCTCAAGGCCATTTTTTTCCATCAGGATCTCAAATCATTAAATTTGAAGGGATGGAGATTGAACGCTTGGTTTTTAGTCATAGAGGTTTTTCTGACTCATTGATTAATACTATGTTTCGGGCTCATAAAACTGTCTCTAGAAAGATTTATATTGAGTCTGGAAGACCTACTTTTCTTGGCATTCTTTTAAAATTCATAGAATTTTATTATTTTTTCAGGTTGGTTTGGATAAGATTTTGTCTTCAGTTCTTTGCTAAGGACAAATCTCTACTCTTTCTGTTCTTTTTATTACAGAAAAGATTGCCAATCATCCTGATATTCATTGTGTTGTGCAGGCATTGGTCCATATCACGCCTGTCATTAATTCAATCTCTCCTCTTTGGAGTCTCAATTTGGTACTGAGGGCTTTACAGGCTCCTCCGTTTGCAACTATGCATTTTCTGAACATTAAATTACTTTCTTGGAAAAGTATTGTTCCTTTTGGTTATTTCTTCTACTAGAAGAGTTTTTGAATTATCTGCTCTTTTTTTGTGAATATCCTTTTCTGATTTTTTATCAGGAAAAGGCAGTGTTACTTCCTGATATTTATCACTTTTTTCAGGTTTTGATTCATATCAATCCTGTCATTAAGCCAATTTCTCCTCCTTGGAGTCTTAATTGGGTTCTGAAGGTTTTTCAGGTTCTTCTATTTTGAACATATGCTTGCTCTGGACATTCATTACTTTCATGGAAAGTATTGTTCTTTTTGGACATCTCTTCAGCTAGAACAGTTTTTGAATTATCTGCTCTTTCTTGTGAATCTCCTTTTCTGATTTTTCATCAGGATAAGGCGGTGTTGCGAACTTCTTTTAAATTTTTACCTAAGGTTGTGAATTCTAACAACATTAGTAGAGAAATTGTGGTTTCTTCATTGTGTCCTAATCCTAAGAATTCTAAGGAAAGATCGTTGCATTCTTTGGATGTAGTTAGAGCTTTGAAATATTATGTTGAAGCTACTAAAGATTTCCGAAAGACTTCTAGTCTATTTGTTATCTTTTCCAGTTCTAGGAAAGGTCAGAAGGCCTCTGCCATTTCTTTGGCGTCTTGGTTAAAGTCTTTGATTCATCATGCTTATGTCGAATCGGGTAAAACTCCGCCTCAAGGATTACAGCTCATTCTACTAGGTCAGTTTCTACTTCCTGGGTGTTTAGGAATGAAGCTTCGGTTGATCAGTTTTGCAAAGCAGTAACTTGGTCTTCTTTGCATACTTTTACTAAATTCTACCATTTTGATGTGTTTTCTTCTTCTGAAGCAGTTTTTGGTAGAAAAGTACTTCAGGCAGCTGTTTCAGTTTGATTCTTCTGCTTATAATTTCAGGGGTTTTTTTCATTATAAGATTTAAACTTTGTTTTGGGTGTGGATTATTTTCAGCGGAATTGGCTGTCTTTATTTTATCCCTCCCTCTCTAGTGACTCTTGCGTGGAAGATCCACATCTTGGTTATTAATTATCCCATACTTCACTAGCTCATGGACTCTTGCTAGTTACATGAAAGAAAACATAATTTATGTAAGAACTTACCTGATAAATTCATTTCTTTCATATTAGCAAGAGTCCATGAGGCCCACCCTTTTTTGTGGTGGTTATGATTTTTTTGTATAAAGCACAATTATTCCAATTCCTTATTTTTTATGCTTTCGCACTTTTTTCTTATCACCCCACTTCTTGGCTATGCGTTAAACTGATTTGTGGGTGTGGTGAGGGGTGTATTTATAGGCATTTTGAGGTTTGGGAAACTTTGCCCCTCCTGGTAGGAATGTATATCCCATACGTCACTAGCTCATGGACTCTTGCTAATATGAAAGAAATGAATTTATCAGGTAAGTTCTTACATAAATTATGTTCTAATTAGTAATGAGTGTGTTTACTACCAAGAATATGCCTCTCCAGTAGGTTTCCACCCATTTATAGTAAACAACCTGCAAAACGTGAGCATTTGCCAATGACCATATAACTTTCATACAAGCATGTGACTGAGTATATCACCATCCTGGCTGTTGTAAATCATCTTCCAAGAGGGCAGATGGTAAATATCTCTCTCAGTAAGCAGTTAACAGTGTCCATCAGTAGTATATAACTCCCCCATCACACACACCAATCCTTCAGTATAACATAATATCATTATAAGTCAATAAGTATGACATTCCTCATCGGAACTACTCATGAGGATATCATCCTCCCAGCAGAAGAAAACAAGTAATGATGTACCATGGCTTATGCATATTTCCAAAGGGATATGGATGCATTATCCTTAAAGGGACATGAAACCCACATTTTTTCTTGTGTGATTTAGATAGAGAATACAATTTTAAACAACATTCTAATTTACTTTTATTATTTAATTTGCTTTATTCTTTAGGAATCTTCTGTTGAAGAAATAGCAATGCACATGGGTGATCCAATAACACGAGGCATCTATATGCAACCAACAATCAGCCGCTACTGAGCCTATTTAGATATGCTTTTCAACAAAGGATATCAAAATAATAAAGCTTATTAGATGCTAGAAGTAAATTGTTAAGTTGTTTAAAATTGCATGATCTTTCTGAATCACGAAAGGAAAAAAAATTGGGTTTCATGTCCCTTTAAGGGGAAGGTTATGCAGATGCATTTTGCTTTTGTCAGAGTTTTAAACTGTGTGGAGACATGCAGTGTACATTTGTATCAGTAAAATGATGGAGAACTCAGGTAATCAGATTAAATCACCTGAATGAGGACCCTGCAACATTTCAGTGTAGACACTTGTCTAGTTCATACACAGGTAAAGCAACTTCTACAGCAAAAAGTTTTTCTGAGGTGCGTATAAATGATGCAAGCTAAGTGAAACCCATGTGTCCTTGTTTACTATCTACATTGTGACCACAAATGACTATCAACACTAGAAAACTGTTTATAAACCAACAAAAGAAACAACTCATGTTCAGAGTAACAGCATATGATCTACTACTCTTGTGTAAGCAGCTTCAAAGTAATTTGGAGAAGGTAGGATGACCCTGAAGATCTTTAAGCTTCCCTCCTTGGCCTGAGCTTTAAATACATCCAAAGCTGGAGAGATTAGAGCATGAGTGATGTTACAGAAACACTTTAGCTGAAGAAATCTGCTTCCAAGTTCTGCACAACTGAAACAAAAGCATCAAAGAGTGGGCTTAGAGTAATCTGCCCATTTAAGTGTAGCTCTTACCTTCCTTGGTTCCACAATTGCTCTTATATTGTTTGAATTGTGACTTGTTGCTGTAGTAACCAAAGTGTTAGTCATATTAAAGCCCATTTATTCTGATGCAAAGTCTATGAATATGAGACCGTTTAACTTCAGAAATATTGATCCTGGGCAAATATGTTCTGTTTTGAAACATTCTCATTTTGGGCCTGATGATCAAAAAATTGCCGGTATTGAGAGAAATCATGTAAAATCTTTGGTTGCTTTTTTGAGCATTAGTGTTTCTCCTTCACACCTAAAACCATACACAGTGAGATAAATAAGTCTTGCAGTCCTGACAAGACTTCTTAGATAACCGCACCGAACCAGGGAGCTTTACTTCAATAGGCACTTTGTGAGAGACATGTTTGAATTATTATAGCAATAGGAAGTTTACAAGTCACATGGCAAACCTGGAAGCATCTTTATAGATATGACATTAGAATAATGATCAAAATATAATTATTTGCTGGGTAAAAGGTTTCTTTTCTTTTGTAAGATGATGAGAGTCCATAACATGTGGGATATATTTCGCCCACAAGGAGGAGGTCAAGAGCCATCATAAGAGCTTTTAATCCCTCCCACCTACTCTCCCCACTCAGTTTGTTCTAGGCCTCCGAGGAGAGAGGTTGAGAGAAGTTCTCTGCAAGCAAGATTTTATTATTTTCTATCAAATTATTTATTTGGAATTCAGACCTGACTTGAGACCCAGTACCCCTCTTCCTTCTTTACTCAGGGAAGACTTCAGTATAATTTCTCCAATTTTCTGAGTGAAGCAGGGGTAAAGGAATACCTCAGTTTTGGCATATCATTACCGTCACGGGTAAATCTCTCTGCCATAATTGCCCTCAGGCATTGCAGGAACCCTGTCCCTTAGCCTTCACCTGAGGGGTTGCAGGTATATCAGCAAGTATCCTCTGCAATATATTTACTTGCATTGGATGGGCTCTCTACTAGATCAGTATTCTGTGAGGGAGAAAGACCCTCAGCATGCTGGTAAGATACAGTGGAGGGGTGCTGCAATCCAGGTAAGTGACTCAGACACTACACAGCCCAGGAACTATCCCTAGTACTCTCCTTTGGAATCATGGCTGAAACAGACCATTCATAAGACTTACTTGGTTGCAGGAAAACCTTTCCACTATTCCATTAGGTCTTTATCTACTTCTTAGGCCTTCAAAAATAACGCCCCTTGCAACAGATTTGCAAGGCGGTAACTTGGTCTTCTCGCCATACCTTTTCTAAATTTTATCATTTTGCTATTAATGTTTCTTCCAAAGCTGCTTTTGGCAGGAAAAGCCATAGTCTCAAATCGGAACTGCCATCATTTTGTCCCACCCATCCTTAACATGGACTCTCCGCTTGGGTATTGTATCCCACATGTTATGGACAACTATGGACTCTCATCATCTTATAAAAGGAAACATAATTTATACTTATCGACAAATGTCTTTCTTTCAGGATGATGTGAGTCCATAGGACCTTTATTTATTTAATACAATTGATAGTGACCGGCCCTAACTTAAAAAACACATCTAAATTAATAACACATCTAAATTAATACCACATAAATTGATAAAAGGACAAATATGATCACAAAATAAAGTGTAAATTTTTAGGACTCAGATGGAAACTTTGTAATTAGTCCCAAAAGGAAAGTCCCAAACGATGTCCTTCCCAAGCTTTCCACAAAAGCACAATGCACGATGATAGGCAAGAAAAAACTTCTGATTCCTCCCAGCTGGTCCTGAGCAGCGCAACTTTTTAGTGTGGAATTTTGAGGTCTTCCGTATTACAGGTTGGGGCGGTCCAGCTATTACACTAGCGTTATAGCTTATACCGCAACAATCCATTCCGCGATCTGAGACCAGTAGTTATGGACTTTGCAAAACTAAAATGTTTCACCAAAACTCATAACAAAAATGTTACTACACTAACACCCATAAACTACCTATTAACCCCTAAACGGCCCCTAATAGGATGAGAGCTGCTTAAATCCTATTGGCTGATTTGAACAGCCAATAGGATTTAAGCAGCTCTCATCCTATTGGCTGATTTGAATATCAGCCAATAGGAATGCAACGGTACCCCAATATAAAAAGGATACCTTGCATTCAAGCTTGAGTGTGCGGCGGACGATCGCATGAAGAGGAGGATTCACGTCGCTGAAGAGGACCAGTGCTCCAGATGATGACTAGCACTCCGGATCTGTGCATCGCTGAAGACTGCTCTGCACCTCCAGGAAGAAGATAGAAGATGGTGCCGCCCTGGATGAAGACTTTGCTCCGCCTGGACTTCCGGACTTCAGGAATGGGGTTAGTGTTAGTTGGGGTTTTTTGGGTGGTTTTTTTTTTTTAGATTAGGGCTTTTTTTTTTTTATGGGCGCCAAAGCGCTGATCCCCTTTAGGGGGCAATAGGTAGCAGGTTTTTTAGACTTAGTTTTTTTTATTTTGGGGGTTGGTTCGGTGAGGGGTTTACTGTTAGGGGGTACTTTGTAATTTTTTTAGGTAAAAGAGCTGATTGCTTCAGGGCAATGCCCTACAAAAGGCCCTTTAAAGGGCTATTGGTATTTTATTGTTAGCTTAGGGGGTGTTTTTATTTTGGGGTGGCTTTTTTGTTTTTATAGGGGTATTAGATTAGGTTAAATTTTTATTATTTTGGATAATTTTGTTTATTATTTTTTGTAATCTTAGTGTTTTATTATTTTTTTGTAATTTTAGTGGGGGTTTTTTTGTAATGTTAGATTTTTTATTTTTCGTAGTGTTAGGATTTTTTAATACTGTAATTGATTTTTTTTTTTTTATTATTTTTTTAAATAGTAATGTTAGGTTAATTTATAGTTGGGTTTTTTTATTTCACAGGTAAGTTTTTATTTATTTGAAGGTAGTTATATTGTAATTTAAAGTTAGGGGGTGTTAGGTTTAGGAGTTAATAGTTTAATTTAGTGTGTTGCGATGTAGGGGGCCTGCGGTTTAGGGCTTAATAGGTTTAATATGGTAGTAGCGATGTGAGGGGCCAGTGGTTTAGGGGTTTATAGGTTTATTATAGTAGTAGCGATGTGGGGTCCGGCAGGTTTGAGGTTAATAGGTTTATTATAGTATTTGCGATGTGGGGGCCGGCGGTTTTGGGGTTAATAGGTTTATTTAGGTGTTAGCAATGCGGGGGGCGGCGGTTTAGGGGTTAATAGTTTTATTTAGGGCCGGCGATGTTGGGGGAGGCGGATTAGGGGTTAATAGTTTTTATTTAGTGTCGTGATGTCAGGGGGGCGGTGGATTAGGGGTATTTAGACTAGGGGTTTATGTTAGGGTGTTAGGTTTTTACATAACTTTCTTTTCCCCATAGATATCAATGGGGTTGCATTTTAGCAACCGCCATTCCGCTATCGCAGGTGTTAGTTTTTTTCTAACACTTTCTCTCCATTGATGTCTATAGGGGAAAACGTGCATGAGCACATCAAGTCAGGCCTTGGCTTTTGTGCAGTATGGAGCTTAACGCACAGCACAGGAAGGTTTTTTGTAACTTGTAATTGCAGCGTTATGAAGAGTGCGATACCGCTCATTTGTTTGTTATTTACGCACCGGGTTTAGCGCACAACTTGTAATCTTGGTGATTTTTGAGCTTTTAGGCAATGTGTTGAGTATCTGTGATTTAAGTTCAATTTATAGAAAAGCTAAATGGCCAGGGCCCAGCCAACCCTGTCCCACTGGTCCAGCTCCCCCCTGCTCATTACTTTTTAGCTTCCAGGAGTGGCTTTGAATTATATGCTATACTGTGCACAAGGCTCGCTCAGTGTCCTGTAAACAGTATGAATCCACAGCACCAAAATGCAACTACACAAGCTCCTCCTAAGAGCAAGATCTTTCAACCAGATCTCAAATAAGGGAACTAAAAATATGCAGGAGGAGGAGCGCTAAGGCAGCTAAGATAGCTAAAAAAGCTGAAGGTAGGAGATATAGGGTTAAAAGAATTTATTTAAGATACATTAAAAATTAAAAATGATTGTTAAAAAAAAATTCGAAATTCAGATACACATAGTACCCCTCAGGATTAATAAAAACTTATAGTAGATAAAAGAAGAGTACAATAATATAAGCAGTAAAATACAGTGTGTATGCGTTCTATACAGTGCGTTTACGTTCTATATAAAAAACCATATGCAGTATCCTATACAAAAGTCTGTGCATAATGTCTGCTTATTCTATATGACATAAATATATAGTCTTGAGAAACGCGTAGACAACTCTGATTTAACGTCTCAGGTTCCTCTCATATCGGTAAGCATCTTACTTATTGTTATGGATATACTAGCGATATTGCACTATGTATTTTATCTCTTATAGGAGATTGTCTCACATTATCTAGAAGATCTTTACACATACACAAGATTATCACTATTAGAAGGATAACTATATAAAGATCATCACTTTCTTATTATTTTTCATTTTTTTGGTGTACACCTATTTTTTCTTTATTTTTTATAGCCTTATTATATATATATATATTTTTTTTTCTATTTTTTTTTTTCTTTTCCACTTTGGACACACAATTTACACACAATTTACACATAATTTTGGACATATTTTTGGATATTATTATTGGACGCTCCTTTTTTTTGACACATTTGGACACAGTTTATTGACACAGTTTATTGACACATTGGATGTAGCTATTTTTTGGAACTTTATTTTTCTTTTTGGAACAACAGGGGATTTCTAATTCACCTTCTCTGCGGAATCATTTGGGCTGTTTTAGTAGTGTCATATTTATGATCATATCTCAGTGCTTATATTTATGTCATAAAGAATAAGCCGACATTATACACAGACTTTTGTATAGGATACTGTATATGTTTTTTTATATAGAACGTAAACGCACTGTATAGAACGCAGACACACTGTATTTTACTGCTTATATTATTGTACTCTTCTTTTGTCTACTGTAAGAATTTACACTTAACAAAAAGGATCTTATGTTAAAAACCATTCACGTCTAAAACTTAATATATACATATATCAATAATCAGCCTTGTGCAAACGAAGTCTATATACAATCTTCTGTATATCTTTATAACCCTTCAAGAACAAATAACAATACTCCCTTCAAAATAAACAATCACATATTTATTAAAGAAAGATAAATAACAAATATATGATCTCAGCCCTTAGCATGCGTAACTGACCACCTCAGCATTACATCATGCCTGATGTTAAAATAGTCAGAAGGACACACTAACCTCTCTGTAACAATAAGGACACAATTTTTATACTCATTAAAATCTTACATCTACTATCAGTTTTTATTAATCCTGAGGGGTACTATGTGTATATGTATTTCAAATATTTTTAACAATCATTTTTCATTTTTAATGTATTTTAAATAAATTATTTTATCCCTATATCTCCTACCTTCAGCTTTTTTAGCTATCTTAGCTGGCTTAGCGCTCCTCCTCCTGCATATTTTTAGTTTGCACAGTGTCCTGACTCGGAGGCTGCCTATGCACTTCTTGACAGGAGAAAATTCCCGGCATCCCGTTGGGCCAGTCCAGCACTCATAATCTTGGTATAAATAGGTCTGAATCAAAGATTAAAAAAACTAAATTAAGTGACCACATTTTGAAATGTGAACGCTTCACACATTTGTTTTGCTGTTCCATGTCCAAGTTAGGATGAAACTAACTTTAGGAGATATATCAAGCTGCAAATTCAGCTTTAAAGTCTTAACCTCATTCATTTATGATGCTTGACAGGCCCTGCTCTCTTGCACTTGATGGTACAAGACAAGTGGTGGAGCAGCATAAGCTATTGCTTGTACTTTGTCATATCACTGCTTGTTAAATGGGGCCCATCATGAGCAATAAATAACTCTCTGTGCTACTCTGTAGATATGGACATTCTTGTAAAATAAAAAATGCTTAATACTTTAGAATAGAGATTCTAATGTTTATGGCTCAGGCACTTGGATTTTCTCACACTTAAAGGGACACTGTACCCAATTTTTTTCTTTTGCGATTCAGATTGAGCATGACATTTTAAGCAACTTTCTAATTTACTCCTATTATCAAATTTTCTTCATTCTCTTGGTATCTTTATTTGAAATGCACAAATGTAAGTTTAGATGCCGGCCCATTTTTGGTGAACAACCTGGGTTGTCCTTGCTGATTGGTGGATAAATTCATCCACCAATAAAAAAGTGCTGTCCAGGGTACTGAAACCAAAAAAAGCTTAGATGCCTTCTTTTTCAAATAAAGATAGCAAGAGAATGAAGAAAAATTGCTAATAGGTTCAGTGTCCCTTTAATATTCTAAAAATGTGGTCTGCAGCCCTTGGAAGATAAACACTGGACAACCCTGCTTTAGAAGATTCTAGGGATCCTGTGAAAGAAAATCTGTTCATTTGAGGCATATACTTACACACCTATAAAACAAGATCGGCTAGATTACAAGTTTTTGTCGGTAATGGTGTGCGGTGTTAATGAGCATTTTTTTCTCATCGCTCACTTAAGACAACGCTGGTATTACAGGTTTTTTTAAACCCGGCGTTAGCCACAAAAAAGTGAGCGTAGAGCAAAATTTAGCTCCACATCTCACTCTAATACCAGCGTTGCTTACGGTAGCGGTGAGCTGGTAAAACGTGCTCGTGCACGACTTCCCCATAGGAATCAATGGGGCAGAATCGGCTGAAAAAAAACACCTGCAAAAAAGCAGCGTTCAGCTCCTAACGCAGCCCCATTGATTCCTATGGGGAAATAAAAGTTATTTCTACACCTAACACCCTAACATGAACCCTGAGTCTAAACACCCCTAACCTTACATTTATTAACCCCTAATCTGCCGCCCTCGACATTGCCAACACCTACATTATAATATTAACCCCTAATCTGCCGCTCCGGACACCGCCGCCACCTACATTATACTTATGAACCCCTAATCTGCTGCCCCCAACATCGCCGACACCTACATTATAGTTATTAACCCCTAATCTGCTGCCCCCAACGTCGCCACAACTATATTAAATGTATTAACCCCTAATCTGCCGCCGCCACTATAATAGTTATTAACCCCTAAACCTAAGTCTAACCCTAACCCTAACACCCCCTAACTTAAATATAATTTAAATAAATCTAAATAAAATAACTACAATAAAATAAATGATTCCTATTTAAAACTAAATACTTACCTATAAAATAAACCCTAAGATAGCTACAATATAACTAATAGTTTATTTTAACTAGGTACAATAGTTATTAAATAGTTATGAACTATTTAATAACTTCCTAGTTAAAATAAAGACAAATTGACCTGTAAAATAAAACCTAACCTAAGTTACAATTACACCTAACACTACACTATAATTAAATTAATTCCCTAAATTAACTACAATTTAATTAAATAAACTAAAGTACGAAACCCCCCCCCCCCCACTAAATTACAGAAAAAAATAAAATAATTACAAGAATTTTAAACTTATTACACCTAATCTAATCCCCCTAATAAAATAAAAAAGCCCCCCAAAATAATAAAAATCCCTACCCTACACTAAATTACAAATAGCCCTTAAAAGGGCTTTTTGCGGGGCATTGCCCCAAAGTATTCAGCTCTTTTACTTGTAAAAAAAAATACAATACCCCCCCAACATTAAAACCCACCACCCACACACCCAACCCTACTCTAAAACCCACCCAATCCCCCCTTAATATAACCTAACACTAACCCCTTGAAGATCACCCTACCTTGAGACGTGCACAAGTGGTCCTCCAGAGGGGCAGAAGTCTTCATCTGATAGAATCCTATCAGCCAATTGGAATTCAAGGGACGCCATCTTGGATGACATCATTTAAAGGAACCTTCATTCATCGGGAGTCGTCGGAAGAAGAGGATGCTCTGCGTCGGCTGGCTTGAAGATGGACCCGCTCCGCTCCGGATGGATGAAGATATAAGATGCCGCCTGGATGAAGACTTCTGCCCATTTGGAGGTCCTCTTCTGCCCTGATCGGATGAAGACTTCTGCCTCTCTGGAGGACCACTTGTGCCGGCTGGGTGAAGACGTCTCAGGTAGGGTGATCTTCAAGGGGTTAGTGTTTTATTAAGGGGGGATTGGGTGGGTTTTAGAGTAGGGTTGGGTGTGTGGGTAGTGGGTTTTAATGTTGGGGGGGTATTATATATTTTTTTTACAGGTAGAAGAGCTGATTACTTTGGGGCAATGCCCCGCAAAAAGCCCTTTTAAGTAATTTAGTATAGGGTAGGGATTTTTATTATTTTGGGGGGCTTTTTTATTTTATTAGGGGGATTAGATTAGGTGTAATTATTTTAAAATTCTTGTAATTATTTTATTTTTTTTCTGTAATTTAGTGGGGGTTTTTTTCGTACTTTAGTTTATTTAATTTAATTGTAGTTAATTTAGGGAATTTTTTTAATTATAGTGTAGTGTTAGGTGTAATTGTAATTTAGGTTAGGTTTTATTTTACAGGTACTTTTGTATTTATTTTAGCTAGGTAGTTATTAAATAGTTAATAACTATTTAGTAACTATTGTACCTAGTTAAAATAAATACAAACTTTCCTGTAAAATAAAAATAAACCCTTAGCTAGCTACAATGTAACTATTTGTTATATTGTAGCTAGTTTAGGGTTTATTTTATAGGTAAGTATTTAGTTTTAAATATGAATAATTTATTTAATTGTAGTAATTTTATTTAGTTTTATTTAAATTATATTTAAGTTAGGGGGTGTTAGGGTTAGACTTAGGTTTAGGGGTTAATACATTTAATACAGTGGCGGCGACGTTGGGGGCGGCAGATTAGGGGTTAATAAATGTAGGTAGGTGTCGGCGATGTTAGGGACGGCAGATTAGGGGTTAATACAATTTAACTAGTGTTTGCGAGGCAGGAGTGCGGCAGTTTAGGGGTTAATATATTTATTGAAGTGGTGGCGATGTCCGGTCGGCAGATTAGGGGTTAAAAACTTTAGTTAACTGTTTGCAATGTGGGTGGGGGCCTCAGTTTAGGGGTTAATATGCAGTTTATGGGTGTTAGTGTACTTTTTAGCACTTTAGTTAAGAGTTTTATGTTACGGCGTTAGCCCATAAAACTCTTAACTACTGACTTTTAAATGCGGTAGGAGTCTTGACAGGAGAGGGTGTACCCGCTCACTTTCTCCAAGACTCGTAATACCGGTGTTAGGAAAATCCCATTAAAAATATAGGATACACAATTGACGTAAGGGGATTTGTGGTATGCTCGTGTCGCGGGAAAAAAGTGAGCGGTACACCTGTAACTGCCAGACTCGTAATACCAGCGGGCGTTAAAAAGCAGCATTGGGACCTCTCAACGCTGCTTTTTAAGGCTAACGCAAGACTCGTAATCTAGGCGGATGTTTGTCAAGACGTTGAATGGTTATTTTGACATTCCCCAATAAATAATTTCATCTCCTAGGGATTATATTATTTCTGCAGCAACTTTCCTTTCACACAATATTAGAATAAATTACAGAAGCTTTATATATTTTGCCTGCTCTTCCTGAAATATACCTCAGAAATTATGCTTTTCTACCCACCCCCGCAGAGGCTGGAGTGCATACCACAAGCTAAAGAATGCTGTAGTTTACCTGACCTTGTCACATGCTACACAGTGACTGCTTAGATCAGTACAGGAGCTTGAAAATATCTGGTTCTAATAAGTTGCGGTGATTGACATAAGAAAAACATACTCACTAGGTTTTTCAAGGACTTTTCCTCTGGATTGCTCTGAAATAGTAAAACCCAGCAAAAATCACTTACAAGATTAAAGTTTTAAATGCTTTTAAAACATTTATTTTAGATGTATATATTTCGCAATGCTGTTTTTGTTGTTGATATACGTTATGTATATATAACAAAAACTGTAATTTCCATCTAATCTTTCATTTACCCTACGAGAACAATAAAGCTGGTGTTAGCTTTTACTTTTTTCAGATTTAAAATCCAGTGATCTGTTTTTATACTATTTTAGTTTATTGTTCATAAAATATAAGAGAAAATAAAGTACTTAAAAGAAGTTTTGATGCAAATAACAAATACACATTCACACATCCCATCAAATTGATATATTCTTATATGCTGTAATTTATAGATTAGAGACAGTAATATAGTATTAAGGGCCAGATAATAAGTGTAGCAGTATTTACCACCCCCGCTCACATGCTAACTTTGCTAGAAGTAAGCTTTTTTGCGCACGTCAGTAGCGCTCGTATTACAAGTTGAAAGTAAAAACTTTTTCCTCGCACACTAACCCGATGCACGCTAAAACCCAGTTAGAATATCATGACCGCATTACCATATTCTCCCATAGAAGTCAATAGAGCAAAAAACACCCAACGCACAAACCCGATCGCATATTTTCAAGTGCGCTAACCCGACATGAAAATATGAATATTTCACATTCCAATGTTCTTCACATAGTAGAATATGTTCTATTTATTCATACTACATATATCTATACCTATATATAAGTCAAAGGAAAAAAGTAAAGTATAATGCACAGGTATGAGAAAAGACACCCAATAAGGGATGAACACCCTTCTCTCTGATGCGATTTTTCCAAAATCCCACTTGGGACAAATGAACTATGTCCTGTGTAATCACACACTTAAACACTTAAAAGATCATATGTTGTAAAAAACAGAGCACTGGACACGGTAAACTGGCAATATTAAGGTGGTGATATAACTGCGAGGACTACTGCCTCTGGCTGTTCTCACTCACCGTTTGCATGCTACCATAGCATTAGCTCCTCTGGCTTTGTGTACCGGTATCCAAATGTCCTTGCAGATAACTCCACAGTCAGCTCCTTTGTATTCAGCGTTCAGCATGTACCGCTGCAAACACTGTGTGACGTGGTGTATCCGATGATCTGTGCATGTGATCCTTGGCGGCCAATCACCTCTTTGTTGTTCAGGTGCCAGCTCTATGACGCTGTAGGTTAGACGCTGCAGGAATGAAGTCCTCCTGCATAAAGAGAGAAGGGCTGTCGAGCTCACTGAGACCCAGGATCCTGGCCAATGGATAATTGCAAGAAAGAAAACGTAGATCCTGTGGTCAATATGTAAAAACAGTCTTTAATTCAATTCCAAAAGGATAAAAATAAACCCATGGAGTGTCCAGCACACGCAAAAATACGCACTATGTACTCAAGCTAACATGTTTCGGTATGGCACCGTAATCATAGCTAATAGAGTACACCAGTGCATCTATTTAAAAGCCAACGAAGGACTTCATTGGTTACTAACATCAACCAATTACAAGTGTTCAATTGTGTTAACATTAACTGCTTCCATACAAGGCAGAAATTCCAATACAATCCCCAACATATGGCTGAAATGACAGCTAGTAATATAAAAACTGTAAATACAGACAAATGCTTATTATTATTCGTACATTGTAACATCATATAGTATAATGCTTTGTTATTGAATAACATATTATGTACCCTTTGGTCATATACTCTAAATGAGAGAAAGGAAAACTCCTTAATGCACTATACAAAATAGAATAAATTAAACTATGGGGAGAGGGAAGGAAAGGTATGTGTAGATGGATATGTACATATTGTGAGAAAAGGGTAATAAACCCTTATATGTGTGTAAAAAAGAACTAATAGAATAAAATTATGTGGGTACTTGGCTGAAAAAAGAGGTGTTCAGTATACCATAAATATTGATAACAACGTCACCTATGATAAAATAGGGTATACATAGATACTTATCCTATAATACAGATGGATATACATTAATGCTTCAGTGGAAATGGTTAGTAATATATATATATATATATATATATTCATATATTTTCGTAAATTCATAAAAAGGCTTCTGATAGGTGTGTATTAAGTCACCTTCATATTTAAAGTACACTTGAAGAAAAATAATAAATAACCCCTAAATCTGCATGGATGCATTACTTAGATGCACACACATATAGTTACAAACTAGCATCATAGTAATAATGTAAAAATTAATTTATCCGTAAGTGTCAATCCAAGAACTAATGCAAAACAGTGGGTGAGGGGATATACCTTAAAGAAAACCCCCCAAGGAAGCCTATAACTGAGAAACCATGAAGTCTCATTCAGAATATATATATATATACTACAATAGATTCTCAAACTGGTATTAAACTGTGTTGTCATAGCTATCCCTGCATAGCAGGGACTAAACTCAGAAACCTTATTTCCAGTACTTTATGAGGTCGTATTCTGAATTGAGACCACTGGGTACTCTGGTATGAAGTTTGAAAATCCAAAACATCTCACGTTTGCCTAAGATTTGGTCTGTATCACCTCCACACGAGGGAGTTATAACCCATTCAATAGCTTGCCACCTCAGTGTAGCATTGCTCTTGTTATGTACATACTTGAAATGCTTAACCAAGGGGGTAGTGGCTTTGCAAATTTTGATAGAAGACAAATTATTTTGTATCCTGGTGTTTACTTCAGTTGTGGTAAGTCCTACATACTGAAGGTGGCATTCTATGCACATGAGTAGATAAATGACATAGGAGGATGTACAGTTGAGGCAGGAAGTGATCTTAAACACTTCACCCGTAACTTCAGAATGAAATTCCTCTGAAGTGATACTAAAATCGCATGGCTTGCATCTAGATTTGCCACACTTGTACATCCCCCTATGTCTAATCCAAGACCCTTGTTCTCTCTCAGTACTGCATTTTCGTCTTCTATCAGCGGATGATACGCTTGTAGGTTGCGTAGACAAGGGTCTACACTGCTGCTATAGAAAGAGTAGAACTATAGGGAACATTTTGTCCCCTTCTGAATTACCAAGCAGTACTGAGAGAGAACAAGGGTCTTGGCTTAGTTATAGGGGGATGTACAAGTGCGGCAAATCTAGATGCAAACCATGCAATTTTGCCTGCCTCAACTGTACATCCTCCTATGTCATTTATCTACTCAGGTGCATAGAATGCCACCTTCAGTATGTAGGACTTACCACAACTGAAGTAAACACCAGGATACAAAATCATTTGTCTTCTATCAAAATTGGCAAAGCCACTACCCCCTTGGTAAAGCATTTCAAGTATGTACATAACAAGAGCAATGCTACACTGAGGTGGCAAGCTATTGAATGGGTTAGAACTCCCTCGCGTGGAGGTGATAGAGTACAATTCTTATGCAAACGTGAGATGTTTTGTATTTTAAAACTTCATACCAGAGTACCCAGGGGTCTCAATTCAGAATACAACCTCATAAAGTACTGGAAATAAGGTTTCTGAGTCTAGTCCCTGCTATGCAGGGATAGCTATGACAACACAGTTTAATACCATTTTGAGAATATATTGTAGTATATATATATATATATATATATATATATATATATATATATATATATTTTCTGAATGAGACTTCATGGTTTCTCAGTTATAGGCTTCCTTGGGTTTTTTTTCTTTAAAGTATATCCCCTCACCCACTGTTTTGCATTAGTTCTTGGATTGACACTTACGGATAAATTAACTTTTACATTATTACTATGATGCTAGTTTGTAACTACATGTGTGTGCATCTAAGTAATGCATCCATGCAAATTTAGGGGTTATTTTTTTTTCTTCTTCAAGTGTACTTTAAATATGAAGGTGACTTAATACACACCTTCTATCAGAAGCCTTTTTATGAATATATGAAAATATATGACTATATATATATATATATATATATATATATATATATATATATATATATATATATATATATATATATATATATATATATATATATTACTAACCATTTCCACTGAAGCATTAATGTATATCCATCTGTATTATAGGATAAGTATCTATGTATACCCTATTTTATCATAGGTGACGTTGTTAACAATATTTATGGTATACTGAACCTCTTTTTTCAGCCAAGTACCCACATAATGTTATTCTATTGGTTCTTTCTTTACACACATATAAGGGTTTATTCCCCTTTTCTCACAATATGTACATATCCATCTACACATACCTTTCCTTCCCTCTCCCCATAGTTTAATTTATTCTGTTTTGTATATTATTATTATTATCGGTTATTTGTAGAGCACCAACAGATTCTGCAGCGCTATAAACAAAGGGGGAGTACAACAAAACAAATATAGGGATCAAAGGGGTAGAGGGCCCTGCCAAGAGTTGCACTGTTGTAGTCAGTTCTTAAGAAGGTGATCTAGCTGGACTCTTAGGCTTACATGCTAAGGGGGTTCAGGGGATAGCGATGGGGGAGTGGAACTGGTATAAAGTAAGGTTAGCATAGGTTGTATGCATCCCTGAACAGTAGAGTCTTTAGGGAGCGCTTGAAGCTTTCAAAACTAGGGGAGAGTCTTGTGGAGCGAGGCAGAGAGTTCCACAAGATGGGAGCCAGTCTGGAGAAGTCTTGTAAACAGGAGTGCGATGATGTAACCAGAGAGGAGGAGAGTAGGAGGTCATGAGCAGAGCGAAGGGGACGGAAGGGAGAGTATCTGGAGACAAGGTGTGAGATATAGGGGGAGCAGTGCAGTTGAGGGCTTTGTATGTCAGGGAATTTTGTGTTTGATCCTAGAGGCAAGAGGAAGCCAGTGAAGGGATTGGCAGAGAGGTGCAGCAGATGAAGAGTGATGTGTAAGGAAGATGAGTCTGGCAGAGGCATTTATTATGGATTGTAAAAGAGCTAGGCAGCAGGTGGGGAGACCAGAGAGGACAGAGTTGCAGTAATCGAGGCTGGAAAGAATGAGAGAGTGGATTAAAATCTTAGTTGTGTCTTGTGTAAGGAAGTGTCTAATTTTTTTAAGGTGGAAGCGGCAGGCTTTAGCCAAGGACTGAATGTGAGGAGTGAAAGAAAGATCTGAGTCAAATGTGACCCCGAGACATCGGGCATGTGGAGTTAGGGGTAATGATGGAGTTGTCGACAGTTATAGAGAGATTGGGAGTGGAGATTTTGGAAGAAGGGGGGGAAAATGAGGAGCTCAGTTTGGAGAGATTTAGCTTGAGGTAGTGAGAGGACATCCAGGAAGAGATGTGAGAAAGACAGTTAGTGACACGGGTTAGCAAGGAAGGAGATAGGTCTGGTGCAGAGAAGTAGATTTGGGTGTCGCCGGCATACAAATGATATTGGAAACCGTGGGACTTTATTAGGGAACCTAGTGATGACGTGTAGATTGAGAAGAGAGGGGGACCGAGGACAGAGCCTTGCTGTACTCCAACAGAAAGTGGTGACGGGGCAGAGGAGGCCCCAGAGAAGGCTACACTAAAGGTACGGTTTGACAGGTAGGAAGAGAGCCACAAAAGGGCTGTGTCACAGTTGTCAAAGGATTGGAGGGTTTGGAGGAAGAAAGGGTGGTCAACAGTGTTAAAGGCTGTGGATAGATCAAGGAGGATAAGCAGAGAGAAGTGGCCTTTTGATTTTGCTGTAAGTAGGTCATTGGTAACCTTAACAATAGCTGTCTCTGTGGAGTGATGGGGACGAAATCCAGATTGCAATGGGTCAAGAAGGGAGTTTAACGTAAGGAAATGGGATAGGTGTGCATATACTAGTTTTTTGAGAAGCTTTGAGGAAAGAGGGAGGAGGGAAATAGGGTGGTAGTTGGATCGGGAGGTAGGATCAAGGGAAGGTTTTTTGAGGATAGGTGTGACCAGTGCATGTTTCAGCAATGAGGGAAATATACCGGTGCTGAGAGAGAGGTTGAAAATGTGTGTTAGTATAGGGGTAAGGGTAGCAGAGACGGAGGGGAGTAGCTGTGAGGGGTTAAGGTCAAGGAGACAGGTAGTGAGGTGAGAGCGCAGTATAAGTGCCAAAACCTCTTCCTTGGTAACAGGGGAGAATGAGATAAGTTTAAGGTTATGTGGGTTGTGGTTGAGTGAGAGCATTTGAGGGGGTGAGAGGATGGAATTATGTTGAGAGCTGATTTCATTTCTGATGGAGTCAATTTTGTTATTGAAGTGGCTGGCAAAGTCCTGAGCTGACATATAAATTGTATTAGGAGGTGGGGGAGGGCGGAAGAGAGTATTAAAAGTGGAGAACAGACATTTTGGGTTTGAAGAAAGATTAGAGATAAGAGTAGAGAAGTAGTGTTGCTTATGGAGATTAAGGGCAGAATAGTAGGAGTTCAAGATGAATTTGTAATGAAGAAAATCAGCTGAACTCAGAGATTTTCTCCAGTGCCACTCAGCAGTA
The DNA here is from genome assembly GCF_027579735.1 of Bombina bombina. Lineage (NCBI taxonomy): Eukaryota > Metazoa > Chordata > Amphibia > Anura > Bombinatoridae > Bombina > Bombina bombina. The sequence goes on from NC_069502.1 coordinate 460,163,739, forward strand.
CGGGAACATCTGCGTAGGTATCGTGTCAGAGGAGTATGCCAGGGCTGAGGATGAGTGTGTGATTTCCGAGCTATGGTAAGAGGGGCAAGATTGTCAAGGATGGATATAAGGGTGCAATTATAGTGGCAGATAGATTGTTCAGGGCAGGAAAAGGGGGAAAAGGATGAGAGGAGAGGTTCGAGGGAATTAGCAAGCTGTTGCTGATCTAATGGCATAATGCTTCTGTGAAGTTTGGTGTGAGGAGTAGAAGGAGGGAGAGTTGTAGGGAGGGATGATATGTTGCAAGTAACGAGATGGTGGTCAGAAAGAGGAAAGGGGGAGTTTGTGAAGTTTGAGAGAGTGCATCGATAGCTAAAGATCAGGTCAAGAGAGTGACCGTCTTTGTGAGTGGGAGAATCAGTCCATTGTGACAGACCGAAAGAAGAAGTGAGTTGCAGAAGTTGTTTTGCAGATGAGGCAGTGGGATTGTCAAGAGGGATGTTGAAGTCACCAAGAATTAGGGCAGGGGTGTCTGAAGAAAGGAAATAAGATAGCCAGGCAGCCAAGTGATCTAGAAATTGAGATGAGGAGCCAGGGGGTCAGTATATGACTGCAACACGTACAGAGAGAAGGGAGAATAAGCTAATCATGTGTGCTTCGAATGAGGGAAATGTGACTTAAGAGATGGGATGTATTTGTTGAAAGGTGCAACGAGAAGAAAGTAAAATCCCTACCCCACCTCCTTGTCTATTACTAGACCTAGGAGTGTGGCTGAAGTGGAGACCCCCATATGACAGAGCAGCAGTGGAGCCAGGTTTCTGTTAGGGCCAGAAGGTTGAGGGAGCGGGAGATGAAGAGGTTGTGTATAGAAGTGAGCTTGTTGCAAACAGAGCGAGAGTTCCAGAGTGCGCAAGTGAAAGGGGTAGTGGCTTTTGATGCAAGAGGAATGTGAGTAAGGTTTGCAGAGTTTTGTTTCTCCTGTTAAGTGTAGTCAGTCCACGGGTCATCCATTACTTATGGAATATATCTCTTCCTAACAGGAAACTGCAAGAGAATTACCCAGCAGAGCTGCTATATAGCTCCTCCCCTCACATATCATACTCAGTCATTCTCTTGCAGCCTAACTAAAAAGGAAGCTGTGAGAGATCTGTGGTGTTTTTTAACTTAGTTTATTTCTACAATCAAAAGTTTGTTATTTTTAAATGGCACCGGAGTGTGCTGTTTATTCTCAGGCAGCATTAGAAGAAGAATCTGCCTGGGTTTTTTTTCTATGGTCTTAGCAGACGTAACTAAGATCCACTGGCTGTTTCTCATCTGAGGAGTGAGGTAACTTCAGAGAAGGGGAATAGCATGCAGGGCTCCCCTGCAACAAATGAGGTATGTGCAGTAATTTATTTTCTGAGGAATGGAATTGACTGAGAAAATAATGCTGATACCATTGTAAAGTAAGTTCAGCCTTAAATGCAGTGATAGCGACTGGTATCAGGCTGATGTGTGTGTGTGTGTACACTGAATGTATTTTTCTAAGGAATGGAATTGACTCTGAAAATACTGTTAATACTGAAATAATGTATGAGCCTTAACTGCAGTAAAAACGACTGGTAGCAGGCTTATTAATAATAATACATAACTTTCAAATGTATGTTTAAAACGTTTACTGGCTTGTTAATCGTTTTTGTGAGGTATTTGGTGATAAAACTTATTAGGGCATGATTTTTATCACATGGCCATTTTTGTTTTCTGCATAGAAACAGTTTCTGAGCTTCCCCACTGTTGTAATATGAGTGGGAGGGGCCTATTTTAGCGCTTTTTTTGCGCAGTAAAAATTCAGTCACAATCTGTCTACTTCATCCTCCATGATCCAGATCGTCTCTAGAGAGCTCAGGGGTCTTCAAAATCCATTTTGAGGGAGGTAATCAGGCACAGCAGTCCTGTGACAGTGTATTTGACTGTGAGAAAAACGTTAATTATATAATTGTTATCCGTTTTTGGGTACTAAGGGGTTAATCATCCATTTGCTGGTGGGTGCAATCCTTTGCTAACTTAATACATTTACTGTGAAAATTTGGTTGCTATAACTATTTTGGTCATTGTTATTTCAACTGTGTCAGTTTTTCTGTGCTTCTTAAAGGCACAGTAACGTTTTTTATATTGCTTGTAAATTAATTTTGAAAAGTATTTCCAAGTTTGCTAGTCTCATTGCTAGTTTGTTTAAACATGTCTGACTCAGATGAATCTCTTTGTTCACTATGTTTAAAGGCCAATGTGGAGCCCAATAGAAATTTGTGTACTAATTGCATTGATGCTACTTTAAATAAAAGTCAATCTTTACATGTAAAGAAATTATCACCAGACGACGAGGGGGAAGTTATGCCGACTAACTCTCCTCACGTGTCAGTACCTTCGCCTCCCGCTCAGGAGGTGCGTGATTTTGTGGCGCCAAGTACATCAGGGAGGCCCTTACAAATCACTTTGAAAGACATGGCTACTGTTATGACAGAAGTATTATCTAAGTTGCCAGAATTAAGAGGCAAGCGCGATAGCTCTGGGTTAAGGATAGAGCGCGCGGATGAGATGAGAGCCATGTCAGATACTGCGTCACAGTTTGCAGAACGTGAGGACGGAGAGCTTCATTCTGTGGGTGACGGATCTGATCCAGGGAGACTGGATTCAGAGATTTCCAATTTTAAATTTAAGCTAGAGAACTTCCGCACATTGCTAGGGGAGGTATTAGCGGCTCTGAATGATTGTAACACGGTTGCAATTCCAGAGAAATTATGTAGGTTGGATAGATACTATGCGGTACCGGTGTGTACTGACGTATTTCCTATACCAAAAAGGCTTACAGAGATTATTAGCAAGGAGTGGGATAGACCGGGTGTGTCTTTTACCCCTCCTCCCATATTTAGGAAAATGTTTCCTATTGACGCCACCACACGAGACTTATGGCAGACGGTCCCTAAGGTGGAGGGAGCAGTTTCTACTTTAGCTAAGCGTACCACTATCCCGGTGGAGGATAGTTGTGCCTTTTCAGATCCAATGGATAAAAAATTAGAGGGTTACCTTAAGAAAATGTTTGTTCAACAAGGTTTTATTTTACAGCCCCTCGCATGCATTGCGCCTGTCACTGCTGCGGCAGCATTCTGGTTTGAGTCTCTGGAAGAGGCCATTCGCTCAGCTCCATTGGATGAAATAATCAACAAGCTTAAGACACTTAAGCTAGCTAACGCATTTGTTTCTGATGCCGTTGTGCATTTAACCAAACTTACGGCTAAGAACTCCGGATTCGCCATCCAAGCGCGCAGAGCGCTATGGCTTAAATCCTGGTCAGCTGACGTGACTTCTAAATCTAAATTGCTTAATATTCCTTTCAAAGGGCAGACCTTATTCGGGCCCGGCTTGAAAGAAATTATTGCTGACATTACGGGAGGTAAGGGCCATGCTCTACCTCAGGACAGGGCCAAATCAAAGGCCAAACAGTCTAATTTTCGTGCCTTTCGTAACTTCAAGGCAGGAGCAGCATCAACTTCCTCCGCTCCAAAACAGGAAGGAGCTGTTGCTCGTTACAGACAGGGCTGGAAAGTTAACCAGTCCTGGAACAGGGGCAAGCAGGCCAAGAAACCTGCTGCTGCCCCCAAAACAGCATGAAGAGAGGGCCCCCTATCCGGAAATGGATCTAGTGGGGGGCAGACTTTCTCTCTTCGCCCAGGCTTGGGCAAGAGAGGTCCAGGATCCCTGGGCGTTGGAGATCATATCTCAGGGATATCTCCTGGACTTCAAAACTTCTCCTCCACGGGGGAGATTTCATCTTTCAAGGTTATCAGCAAACCAAATAAAGAAAGAGGCGTTCCTACGCTGTGTACAAGACCTCTTACTAATGGGGGTAATCCACCCAGTTCCGCGGACGGAACACGGGCAGGGATTCTATTCAAACCTATTTGTGGTTCCCAAGAAAGAGGGAACCTTCAGGCCAATCTTGGACTTAAAAATCCTAAACAAATTTCTAAGAGTTCCATCATTCAAAATGGAAACTATTCGAACCATCCTTCCCATGATCCAAGAGGGTCAGTACATGACCACAGTGGATCTAAAGGATGCCTACCTTCACATACCGATTCACAAGGACCATTACCGGTATCTGAGATTTGCCTTCCTAGACAGGCATTACCAGTTTGTAGCTCTTCCCTTCGGTTTAGCTACGGCTCCAAGAATCTTTACAAAAATTCTAGGATCACTTCTGGCGGTACTAAGACCGCGAGGCATAGCGGTGACTCCGTACCTAGACGACATTCTGATACAAGCGTCAAGTTTTCAAACTGCCAAGTCTCATACAGAGATAGTTCTGGCATTTCTGAGGTTGCATGGGTGGAAGGTGAACGTGGAAAAGAGTTCTCTATTACCACTTACAAGAGTTCCCTTTCTAGGGACTCTTATAGATTCTGTAGAGATGAAAATTTACCTGACAGAGGCCAGGTTATTAAAACTTCTAAATGCTTGCCGTGTCCTTAACTCCATTCCACACCCGTCAGTAGCTCAGTGCATGGAAGTAATCGGCTTAATGGTAGCGGCAATGGACATAGTACCATTTGCGCGCCTGCATCTCAGACCGCTGCAATTGTGCATGCTAAGTCAGTGGAACGGGGATTACTCAGATTTGTCCCCCCTACTAAATCTGGATCAAGAGACCAGAGATTCTCTTCTATGGTGGCTTTCTTGGCCACATCTGTCCAAGGGGATGACCTTTCGCAGGCCAGATTGGACGATTGTAACAACAGACGCCAGCCTTCTAGGCTGGGGAGCAGTCTGGAATTCCCTGAAAGCTCAGGGATTATGGACTCAGGAGGAGAAACTCCTCCCAATAAATATTCTGGAGTTAAGAGCAATATTCAATGCTCTCCTAGCTTGGCCTCAGTTAGCAACTCTGAGGTTCATCAGATTTCAGTCGGACAACATCACGACTGTGGCTTACATCAACCATCAAGGGGGAACCAGAAGTTCCCTAGCGATGTTGGAAGTCTCAAAGATAATTCGCTGGGCAGAGTCTCACTCTTGCCACCTGTCAGCGATCTACATCCCAGGCGTGGAGAACTGGGAGGCGGATTTTCTAAGTCACCAGACTTTTCATCCGGGGGAGTGGGAACTTCATCCGGAGGTCTTTGCTCAACTGATTCGTCGTTGGGGCAAACCAGATCTGGATCTCATGGCATCTCGTCAGAACGCCAAGCTTCCTTGTTACGGATCCAGGTCCAGGGACCCGGGAGCGGTGCTGATAGATGCTCTGACAGCCCCTTGGGTCTTCAACATGGCTTATGTGTTTCCACCATTCCCGATGCTTCCTCATTTGATTGCCAAGATCAAACAGGAGAGAGCTTCGGTGATTCTGATAGCGCCTGCGTGGCCACGCAGGACCTGGTATGCAGACCTAGTGGACATGTCGTCCTGTCCACCGTGGTCTCTGCCTCTGAGACAGGACCTTCTAATTCAGGGTCCTTTCAAACATCCAAATCTAATTTCTCTGAGGCTGACTGCATGGAGATTGAACGCTTGATTCTATCAAAGCGTGGCTTCTCGGAGTCGATTATTGATACCTTAATACAGGCTAGGAAGCCTGTTACCAGAAAAATTTACCATAAGATATGGCGTAAATATTTACATTGGTGCGAATCCAAGAGTTACTCATGGAGTAAGGTTAGGATTCCTAGGATATTGTCCTTTCTACAAGAGGGTTTAGAAAAGGGCTTATCTACTAGTTCGTTAAAGGGACAGATTTCTGCTCTGTCTATTCTTCTACACAAACGTCTGGCTGAAGTTCCAGACGTTCAGGCTTTCTGTCAGGCTTTAACTAGGATTAAGCCTGTGTTTAAGTCTGTTGCTCCGCCGTGGAGCTTAAACTTAGTTCTTAATGTTCTTCAAGGCGTTCCATTTGAACCCCCTTCATTCCATTGATATCAAGCTGTTATCTTGGAAAGTTCTGTTTTTGATGGCTATTTCCTCGGCTCGAAGAGTCTCTGAGTTATCTGCCTTACATTATGATTCTCCTTATCTGATTTTTCATTCAGACAAGGTAGTCCTGCGTACTAAACCTGGGTTCTTACCTAAGGTAGTTACTAACAGGAATATCAATCAAGAGATTGTTGTTCCATCTCTGTGTCCTAACCCTTCTTCAAAGAAGGAACGACTTTTGCATAATCTGGACGTAGTCCGTGCCCTGAAATTCTATTTGCAGGCAACTAAGGATTTTCGTCAAACTTCTTCCCTGTTTGTCGTTTACTCTGGACAGAGGAGAGGTCAAAAGGCTTCGGCTACCTCTCTCTCTTTTTGGCTTCGTAGCATAATACGCTTAGCCTATGAGACTGCTGGACAGCAGCCTCCTGAAAGGATTACAGCTCATTCTACTAGAGCTGTGGCTTCCACCTGGACCTTTAAAAATGAGGCCTCTGTTGAACAGATTTGCAAGGCTGCGACTTGGTCTTCGCTTCACACTTTTTCAAAATTTTACAAATTTGACACTTTTGCTTCGTCGGAGGCTATTTTTGGGAGAACGGTACTTCAGGCAGTGGTTCCTTCTGTTTAATGTTCCTGCCTTGTCCCTCCCTTCATCCGTGTACTTTAACTTTGGTATTGGTATTCCATAAGTAATGGATGACCCGTGGACTGACTACACTTAACAGGAGAAAACATAATTTATGCTTACCTGATAAATTCCTTTCTCCTGTAGTGTAGTCAGTCCACGGCCCGCCCTGTTTTTACGGCAGGTCTAAATTTTAATTAAACTCCAGTCACCACTGTACCCTATGGTTCCTCCTTTCTCGTCTGCTTTGGTCGAATGACTGAGTATGATATGTGAGGGGAGGAGCTATATAGCAGCTCTGCTGGGTAATTCTCTTGCAGTTTCCTGTTAGGAAGAGATATATTCCATAAGTAATGGATGACCCGTGGACTGACTACACTACAGGAGAAAGGAATTTATCAGGTAAGCATATATTATGTTTTTCTGAGTCTATGGGACGGTACACATGGATGTGCACGGCTAGGCAGTGGTTGGGGACCAGGATTATGGGAGATGTCCCCAGCAGTAAGTAAAAGCAAGAGGGAGAGTGACATGAGATGAGATACGGATTTGCAGTAGTGAGACAAGCTGCAGGGGGCAGAGAGAGTGTTTAGGAATAGGTAAAGTTCATGAGTACAAAAGTAAGTTGAGGTTAAGAGAGATGGATTAATGAACAGTGCAGGTGGAGATGGAGAAGGAGTAATTGAATAATGTAGTTTGTTATAGAGACAAGAGGTTGCAAAAATGATTATGAATATATTGAGCATTTTTACAAAATTGGGAACCAGTTAAACACATAAGACACCGTATTACAGTAGCAATTGCATAAGAAAACAAAAAGGTATATGAAACATAATTTACAGAAGTACTTGCCTTGTGTCTTGCCCCTTGCCCAATCCTTGTTCAATTCTTGTATAATTCTATTGTTAATGCCTCAGTTATAAAATGTTCACTTTGAAAATGTGAACATATGTTGTTGTAGCAATGCACTGCCCAGTGCAATGCACAGCCCAAACTAGTGTGAAATATATGCAGGCAGGGCAGTCAGTATAGTGCATTAAGGAGTTTTCCTTTCTCTCATTTAGAGTATATGACCAAAGGGTACATAATATATTAGTCAATAACAAAGCATTATACTATATGATGTTACAATGTACGAATAATAATAAGCATTGGACTGTATTTACAGTTTTTATATTACTAGCTGTCATTTCAGCCATTTGTTAGAGATAGTATTGGAATTTCTGCCTTGTATGGAAGCAGTTAATGTTAACATAATTGAACACTTGTAATTGGTTGTTGTTAGTAACCAATGAAGTCCTTTGTTGGCTTTTAAATAGATGCACTGGTGTACTCTATTAGCTATGATTATGGTGCCATACCGAAACATGTTAGCTTGAGTACATAGTGCGCATTTTTGCGTGTGCTGGACTCTCCATGGGTTTATTTTTCTCCTTTTGGAATTGAATTAAAGACCGTTTTTACATATTGACCACAGGATCTACGTTTTCTTTCTTGCAATTATACCTATATATAGATTATTATATATATATATATATATGTCTATATATGTATACATATGTTTTTATGTGTTTATATGTGTATATATGTCTGTAAATACATATATATACAAATATAAATACATAAAATACATATGTACACACATAAATATATATATATATATATATATACACACATACATATTTAGACATGTATAGGTATGTCTCTCTATGTTAAAGCCCTTTTGTCTGCCCTTTTTTTCTTTCTTTCTAACACCTGAGAACTCATATCTTTGAGCCATTACAACTTTTTATGCAATATTTTTTTTTTTTTATTAGATAGTGTTATGAGTGTAACTGCACATTTAAAGGGACATTAAACACTTTGAGATTGTAATATAAAATGATAAATCATATATATATATATATATATATATATATATATATATATATATATATATATATATATATATATATATATATATATATATATATAACTACAACACTGCAGTATACTTTCATTATTTATTTTGTCTTCTTTTCCTGTAATTCCATTCTGAAATTGTAAGCTTTTCAGTTCCTGTTAGAAATTAAAGTGCAGAACACTGTTATATTCCACACAGCCATTGGCTACACACTCTAGTGACCTATTCATAACTGTCCCTAATTGGCCACAGCAAAGAAGGTAACGTAAGTTACAACATGGCAGCTCCCATTGTTTTATGGACATTAAAACTACACTTTTTTGTCATTATTTAAATAACTAATACATCTGTTATTCTCAGACTAATCTTTCCTTTGAATGCATCATTCTATGTAGCATTTGTTTAGTGTTTAATGTCCCTTTGTCCTATTTTTGATGTGTTTTGTGACACTTTTTTGTTTTTGTGAAACGGTTAACCAGAGCTCTGAGGTCACGCTATCCTGACGTTTGTTAAATCAAATTGAACCCAATCGATTGTCTTTACTTTCAACTTGTAATACAAGAGCTACATCTGACTCAAGCAAGCAGCCGTGATAAATTGTATATCGTTTTCAAGTAACTGTTAGCGCACCACTCATAATCTGGCCCTAAATATATGTACATATGTGTACAATTTACTTTTTTGGGGAGAAAGCTGTTGACAGTCATCATGGCCGTTAGCCATTGGTTTAGAGGTCATCTGTTGTCTTCAGCGATAACATGGCAATGTTATACCTCCAAATATTTTATTCAATTCTCTCCTTGCTCCCTTTCTCATTTCAGGATTTTACTCCTTTAATCACAGTGATTGCTGGAGCTCACCACTACATCCTTGCTTTGATGGTTTAAATGGGGAGTTGGCACATGCCTTTCTACCTCCACGTGGGGAGATTCATTTTGACAACCACGAGTTTTGGGTTCTTGGACCTTCCCGCTTCAGTTGGAGACAGGGTAAGTGTCTATTTTATTTTCACACTTGTTAGTTATACATTCCAAGTGTCCAAGATAATTCAGCACCAGTGTAGTGTGCTTACTGCCAGGCCTCACACCAAAGACCCATAACATATAAAGAAAAACAGAGGCAGCAGCATCACTCGAAATAATCTACAAATGTATTGGAAGTGCAACAAAATTAAAACAGCAACGTTTCGGACACAATAGTCCTTAATCGTGCATAAATTGTTACAGATATTGCAGGCTTAAAGTGTCAGTAAACCTAAAAAATAATGTTATGTAATTCTGCACATAGTGCAGAATTATATAACATTATATTAGTGCTATCGTTATAAAACCTTATATTCCCTTTTAATTTTTTTAAAATATGCCAGTTTTTCAGACCCGCTCTCTGTACTCTGCTGAGCGGATCTGTTTTTTTCATACAGTGCATCAGGCCAGCTGTATAGTCACAGCCCGGCCCGACCGCGCCATTATACACATTGCAGCTCCCTCCTGCTGTCAGACAGAGCAGGAGCGAGCTGCACTTAATGTTATGGCGCGGTCAGGCCGGGCTGTGACTATACAGCTGGCCCGATGCGCTGAGTAAAAAAAACAGACCCGCTCAGCAGAGAGCAGAGAGCGGGTCTGTAAAAGTGCCATATTTTTAAAAAAATTCAAAGGGAAAAAAGCTTTTATAACAATAGCACTAAAATAATGTTATATAATTCTGCACTATGTGCAGAATTATATAACATTATTTTTTAGGTTTACTGTCCCTTTAAATAGCACTCTAAACCCCACCCCCTCTGACATCACAGAGCAACTCTACCTCTAATCTATAAAAAAAACAAATGCACATTTAAAGTGACAGTACATAATATAAACACATAGGTAAAATTACCTCAAAACTGTACATTTCACATATTATTTTATATCACTTTAAATGAATTTATATACAAAATCTCACAGAAATAGGGCTAAATCCCATTCTTTTTCATAGGTATCCTACTCTCTATATGATAGATCCAAAAGGCCTCTCTCTGTTTGAGCCTTTTGTCTCTATCCCCCCCTTGTCTATCTACAGGTATATGTTCTATTTGGCATCTTAATTGACTCACTGAATGTTCTTCTTCCTTAAAATGACAGGCTACTGGTGATTTTTCATATCCGTTCCTAATGTTAGATTTATGTTCAACAATGTGGTCTCTGACCCTTCTCGTCGTCTCACCAACATAGAGTTTTGAACACGGACATTTAAGAATATAAATAGCATACTAAGTGTTACAGTTGAAAAACCCATTAATAGTACATTTTTTCCCAGTACGGGGATAGAAAAAGTAAGAACCCCTTATTAGACTGTTGCAGTTGATACACCCTAAACAGGGAAAGCAACCATTATTCTTAGTACCTAGCATGGTTTGTCTTAGTATCCTACTGGGGCCTACATCCGACCTGGTCATTTTATCCCTCAAACTTTCAGACCGTTTGTAGGCTGCCATAGGGGGTTTCTTAAATTCGGTTATTAGAGGATTGCTCTGTTGCAAAATGCCCCAATGTTTGTTGATAATTTAAAAAAAATTTGGGCTTTGATTATTAAACTGAGAGACAAAAGCTATTCTGTCCCTATTCTCAGATTTTTTCTTTTGCATATTTGTAGCCAAAAGTGTAGACCTAGGAATTTTCAGCACTTGTTCCCTCTCCTTCTCTATCAGCTCCTCTGGATAGCCTGTATGTCTAAAAACCATAGCCATTTCTTTCAATCTGGTGTCCAAAACTTCAGTATTTGTAACTACTTAATTTGGGGCAACAGAGCAATCCTCTAATAACAGAATTTAAGAAACCCCCTATGGCAGCCTACAAAAGGTCTCAAAGTTTGAGGGATCAAATGACCAGGTCGGATGTAGGCCCCAGTAGGATACTTACTTTTTACATCCCGTACTGGGAAAAAATTACTATTAATGGGTTTTTCACCTGTAATACTCTATGTTGGTGAGACGACGAGAAGGGTCAGAGGCCACATTGTTGAACATAAATCTAACATTAGGAACGGATATGAAAAATCACCAGTAGCCTGTCATTTTAAGGAAGCAAAACATTCAGTGAGTCAATTAAGTTTCCAAATAATAGAACACATAACTGTAGACGAGGGGGGGATAGGGACAAAAGGCTCAAACAGAGAGAGGCCTTTTGGATCTATCATTTAGAGAGTAGGATACCTATGGGTATGAATAAAGAATGGAATTTATCCCTATTTCTGTGAAATTGTATATATAATCCATTTAAGGTTATTTAAAATAATACGTGAAATGTACAGATATGAGGTAATTTTAACTATGTGTTTATATTATGTACTGTCACTTTAAATGTGCATTTGTTTTTTATAGATTAGAGGTAGAGTTGCTATGTGATGTCAGAGGGGGTGGGGTTTAGAGTGCTATTTAAGTCTGCCACATCTGTAACAATTTATGCATGATTAAGGACTATTGTGTCCGAAACGTTGCTGTTTGAATTTTGTTGCACTTCCAATAAATTTAGATATTATTTCAAGTAATGCTGCTGCCTCTGTTTTTCTAGTTATACATTCCAGCCTCTCATTTCAAATTAACTTGAAAACTCTGTCACTACATAATAATCCTCACCAGAGAATACCAAATTAATGTTTGAGCACTCCATAGGATATGAGAGAGCCTTCTGTTTTATCCATGGTAGACTAAAAGTACAACCCTACTTGAAGTTGATCATTTGTTTTTAAAACCCCTATCAACCCCAAACATTTGGCAAGCCCCCCCCCCTCCCCCAGGCAAAAAGAAAACCCTATTTCAACACAGTGGGAAGATCAGCTATTGTTCTCTGAACAGTCTGAAAACCTTTTTTTTACTCTAAAAATGATGAGATAATCCTTACTCACCTGTAAAATAGTGGAATCGTATTTATTTACTCTGTAATATATTCTAAGGCCACAATTTAAAAAAGTCTAGAGTAAGATTTTTTTCATGTTAACAACTGTTATGTCTGCAGTTGTTATACAATATGGAAAGAATGGTGTTTTAGCAGTCTTTTTTCGTAAGAGACAAATTTCAATTTAAACATGTGGTTCTACCTGTTAAAGGTCTTGCCTTTTCATGTTAAAGGGACTCTGAATACAAGGTACAAATGAGTAACCAATCAAAGTTGGAGGGCTCAGTTTGATAGTGAGCTATACGATCTCAGTCCTGGTTGGTTAATATATTAACCAATTGTGATTGCTTTCAAAAATTATATAAATAGGAGGGAACACTGGCCTAGGGCCTAGGCCCTAGGCCCACAACAACAGCAAGGAAGAGAAAAAGGGGAATTCTTCTTCCTCCAGCATGGAGAAGCCAAATATAGACTATGATGAATTGATGAAATCTTTATTTGGGAGGATGGGGATTCAATCAAAGGGGTATGTTTAGGGTTTGGGGGTATTACACTGGTAAACTTTTGTAGGTGGGTGGGTTTCAACTGTGGCCAGTACAGATAGTTTAATGACAAGAAGAGGGCTCAGTTAGGATAATTGTAATGGGTTAGGTAACGGGTTCATGTAACTGTGAAGTAACAAAGGTAGGTATTTTTAGACCCAATATTATTATTACTGGGATCAGAGTTCCTCATAGCTGGTCATTCCAGCCAGCTGTAAGGAGGTGCTATTACTACATATATAATATAGTATTATTGCACTGTCACTAAATAATAGCAATCTGAGTGAAATACAGCCGCTAAAATTGAACCACAGTGAAAAAAAAAATGTTTTTCTTAGTCTCAATTTTAGGATAGGATCTCGTCCACATAGTTCAGGCTTTAATATCCTTTATTTACAACTTTAAAGGGCCATTATAGTTGATAAATTGCAGCTCTATTACTTTAGAGCATGTCATTTTAGACCTTGCACCTATTGCTGGGGTTAAACACATAGTACATGACCTTGCTGTGTAACAAGCACTGCTGATTGGATCAGCAGCAGGTTCCACTTGGGGCCAGCAGTGTTCTCTGGCTCCCAAGCGATACTTACTATGTGTTAACCACTTTGAGGGGGTTAAACACACAGAGACTATAATAGCCCTTTACAGTGACGTGCGGTGAGGTCTGAGGCTGGTGAGGCACTAGATATTTTACGCTGAAGCAAGACATATACCGCGGGCCACACGTACCCCCAACAGGCCAGGTTTTATTTTTATGCTGAACCAGTGCATAGATTAAATAATAAGCTGATAGCTGAGAGCATGTTATTAACCATGGTGTTAGTGATCAGATGATTATTTTACTTTTGCGCTGGTTTAGCTATAATGAAAACCTTACCTGTTGGGGGTACTTGAGGACCACAATTAAGATACATTTCACTAAAGCACCAGCTCATCTGCAATATGTTGATTACCTGACAAATAAAGCAGGTTGTAATAGTGTGATCATATATTACAGCAGTGGAAAATTGTATTGCAAATTAACTTCAGAGAAAAACAAAACAAAAACCTTTGTTCTTTTTAAAATCTTTCTTTAATAAATAAATTCCAAAGTTTGAACTGCAACATATACTTTAATAAATAAATTCTATATTTTTAACTTTAAAACATATACTTTAATAAATACCTTCTACAGTTTTCACTGTAACATATACTTTAATAAATACCTTCTACAGTTTTCACTGTAACATATACTTAAATACCTTCTACAGTTTTCACTGTAACATATACTTTAATAAATTCAACAGTTTTAACTAACATATACTTTAATACCTTCTACAGTTTTCACTGTAACATATACTTTAATAAATTCAACATTTTTAACTAACATACTTTAATAAATACCTTCTACAGTTTTCACTGTCACATATACTTTAATAAATACCTTCTACAGTTTTCAATGTAAGATATACTTTAATAAATTCAACAGGTTAAACTAACATATACTTTAATAAATACCTTCTACAGTTTGCACTGTAACATATACTTTAATAAATAAATTCAACAGTTTTAACTGTAGCATACTTTTATAAATAAATTCAAGTGTTAACTGTAACATATACTTTTATAAATAAATTCAACAGTTTTAACTGTAACATAAACTTTTATAAATAACTTCAACCGTTTAAACATCTAACCAAAAGTTGTTTTCTATTTGAATAGCTTTGCTCCGCTCCCTTATTTATAAACAAAGTCCATTCGGCGGTCTTTTTTTACAAAATTTTCAATCACTTTATTCATAAAGCCTTCATTGTCTTTGTCATGAAACTCTACCAATCTTCTGCGCTCAATGGCTAAAATTGCCAGGGATGATAGTCGTCCCTGATCAGTTCTATTCCTGGTGTGTGTTTTAATTATCTTTAAAGCAGAGAATGAGCGCTCAACAGAGGCTGTTGTAGCTGGTATTGTGTGAACAAGATGCAGTAGTTTAACAGCCTCTGGAACAGTCTGCATCAGATCGTTTTTGGCCAAAAATTTCATGAGATCTCCAGGTGATTTGCATTCAGTCCTTAAAACTTCAGAACCATACAATCCAACTAGATCACATTTTAGTCTAACCAAGTCAAAATATTTGGCATATTTTCTAAGGCTCTGCAGTTTTTCGTCATCAATATTTTTTGACATCTCTAGCAGTTTGGTGCAATCGACCAAACTAAGGAATTCAAGCTCACTAAATTTATCAAAGCGAACTCTCATTTGAACAGTGACATTGTCTATAATGTTGTAAAACAATCTTCTCCTCACATCTTTTATTGGCTCTCTACTTCTTGTTCTTTCGTTATCTGTCAGCCCCAGTCTGACGCATTTCTCCTCAAATTCCCCATAGAAAGTGTCAAACTCTTGTCTCTTGCTTTCCAGAAATTTCATAGTGTCATCAATTCGCCGACAGCAGAATCCAACATCCATCAGTTTGTTCTGCAGCAAACGAAAGAGTATGTCAGTTTGTAGGAAAATGGCCTCATATGCCATTAGCAAGAAGCAGGTTGATGATTTATTAAGAAAGCTATTATAGCCTTTCGCCATTATATAGGCCTCATTGTCCCAATCAGCTGGATTTTGTCGGATAAACTGGAACATAGCACGCAGATCAATTTGGAACATGTTGACTGTATGCACTAGTCTGGAATGTGAACTCCATCTGGTGGGTGCTGATCTTGGTAAACGTCGCTTCACAAAGTCGTCCAGTACTTGAGTGCGCTTGGTTGACTTACTGAAAAACGTGGCCATTCCCTCAAGTATTGAAAAAAATACTTTACACTCAGGTATAGATTTGGCAGAATGGGAGAGCACCAGGTTTAACTTGTGGGCATAACAATGTATAAAAGTGGCTTCTGGTATTTTTTCTTTAATCTTGGCCTGCACCCCATTAAGATCTGATGCCATCACAGAGGCTCCGTCGTAAGTCTGAGCTACCAGCTTTTCAAGACAATTGTATTTCTCCAACACTCCCAATACATAATTTGCAATAGCTGGTGCTCTTCTGTCAACGACTTGATCAAAGCCTAAGAATGCCTCCTTCACCTCACAAGTCTCCTCCCTTGTACACACATAACGCAAAATTACAGATATCTGTGTTATGTTTGTTATATCAGTTGTCTCGTCTACTTGAACAGCAACAAATGGGGCTGCATCAATCTCTGTTTTAATATCTTCTCTTATTACATCAGCGACTGCTTCAATTAAGTCATTCTGAATTCTGTTTGAACATCCAGAAAACACAGTGGATGTCTTCAAATGTGTATCCAAACGTGCATTATCATCTGCATAAGAATGTAATAGCTCCACATAGTTGCCACGATTATAAGATGTTGCACCCTCCTCGTTACCACGAAATGCTATTTCCTGTTTGCCTAGATAACAGGTTGCCTTAATAAGCTGTTTTAAAATTTCACGGTTTTCTTTCACTTTAGCATTGTGGTTGCTGATATTTCTTTTCCGCTGTTCATTCAAAGACAGGTCTATCCTTGTCCCACTTCCAAATGTTTTTAAACTAATTTGGTTTTGAATATGACTTGTGGATTTTTCATGTTTGTTGATGGCCCTTGACAGATTTTTCAAGTCAGCAAATCCAGTACTTGTCCAAACATTTTCGTTAGTGGAGAACAATATACATGAAAAGCAGTAAAGGCGGTTCTTCGTAGCACAGCCACACAACCATTCTTTCCTTTGGTACCACTCTCATGGTTTTCTCTTTTTGAACCAAGCCCTTAAGCTCAGGCATTGGTCTTCCATTATTTATTAGTGCAACTTTTGATGGATAGTCCAATCTTGAAAAATTTTGAAGGTTAGATATTGTGTTTTCCATTTTCAAGATAATGAAAATTTGAATACTGAACGCCTGGCAAGAGAGAAAAAGAGAAATTATGAGAGAACTAAAGTAAATTAAATTAAACCATAAA